>NC_045994.1:16767727-16960227 GCF_010909765.2 Amblyraja radiata
AACAATACAAAATAATTTATAGGTTAATTCATCAAAGGCTTTGGGGGACTGAAGTCCCTTTTTTTAAAAACACTTTTTGCAAACAAATTAGCAAGTAAATGGAGCATTTCTGGAAAGTGCCGGCAAGTGGAAACATTTGAAATATGAAGTGTAGAACAGGTGTTAAACTTGCTGTAATCGAACTCTTCAGCAGGTAGTCTGGTATCGACCTTGGAAGGAGCAATGTCCTGGCCTCAGCTGGGTGATGATTCCCTTTGAAATCTGCACAAACCAGGGTTTAGACTGTGAACCCTCAAGTCCTGTCTCTCACACCCAACTGTTTTTCCATCCATGGCCAACAGCAAAAGTAATGAAGGGAAGCAACACGCTGGAGGCATCCTGCTGGGTTGTTGCTCCTTGCAGGCCCAGCCGCTCACCCCGTGACTGGCCTGGCCTTCTACCTTGCGTGCCTCCTTGTCACTTTTTCTTCCCGTGAAATCTAGTGGACTGCAACAAAAATTTTGCTATAGTGTTCTGTTAAAAAAACAAATTCAAGGAAAAGAGAAATAAAATAAACCCCAGTTTATTACATGGTGGTCGTGTTTGCTTCATTCACCAGCTTAAGCAGTGAACTGCCTGCAGGAAGCATTAGATGAATCTCAACAGACTGATCAGCTAACTAGGTCTTGGCCAGATCAGCTGCAAGTGGTTTTCCACAGTAATCAGCAGGAACACCCCTGACATGTTTCTAGTTTAGTTCCCCTTGAAGTCTTGCTACCACAGCTCCTGATGTTCCATCAGCATGGGTAGCCCTTCAAAACCTCAGAGTGTGATGCGCAACGATGGTGTGTGAGCAGCTGATCGTAGCGGTGTGTGTGTGTGCGTGTATTTGGATGGAGGAATGGGATGGCATTCACACTGAACTGTCCAACTATTGGAAAGCCATTGGGGTTTTGCAGACCTCCAGTCCCTTTCCCTCTCCCAGGAGCACTGTGACCAATTATTGTGCCTGATTGGTATAAGCAGGGACCAGGCATTTCATTCATGAAACATCAATGAAAGCGGAGAGTCGACAAACTAAGACCATGTAATAAAGTTTAACATTAGACAGCAAGTTTTCACTTGTTAGTGTGAGAGCTCTTCTGTCAAATTACTTTCACACACCTCAGTTTGAACTCGTAACAACATCGTTAGTGCAACTTTTCAGATAAAGCATCACAAAATAGAAAAGACAACTCATCAAATTTAACAATGAGCATTTTTTGAATTAAATCGGTCTGCATGCCAAAACTAATGGAGAGAAGCCTTAAACTTTCTCAAAGAAAGATATTGTTTGGGGAAGATAATTGTTCTATTCTTATAGAGCATGAATCATCTCCTGACCATATGCACTTATATACTTGCACAATTTATTTTTAAGGAATCAATGAACTAAAGTACCTTCCCTTTATAGCATCAAAAGTTCCCAGTGTTTGGACAGCACAGGTTAGAAACAAAGTGATGTCCTTCAGCACTATCCTGTCAAACACTCAGAAGGTGCAGGATGGTCCCACACTCCTGATCTTTGGGCAGCCAGTGCGGGGGGGGGGGGGGGCATTCATTCAGGGGACCTCGACATGGTCACAGTGGCCATTTGCATGTCTGGTGTCAAGCCATCGAGGGTGGGGGGAATCTATCTAAGCTGACCACCCACCCCACCCCCTTTCCAAGGTAATATTTGTGCCTCAGGGCCCCGCATGAGCAATTACACACTGTCCACGAGCAGACAGGTAGCCGTCTGGAACCTGTGGGCCTTGCAGGGCTTGGAGTGCATCCTGAACAAGGAGGACAACTTTCAAAATTCATTTTGATAATTTTATGGTTGTTTTGCTTGGTAGTTCTAGAATGCCTCGGTATAGTTGAAATGCAAATTATTTAGAGTTGAGAAATATACAGTGTGGAAACAGGCCCTTCGGCCCACTGAGTCCATGCTGACCAGCGATTACCTGTTCTATCCCACACACTAGGGACAATTTACAGAGGCCAATTAAACTTCAAGTCAAGTTATTCGTCACGTACACATACGAGACGTGCAGTGAAATGAAACAAAGCTGCACGTCTTTGGGATGAGGGAGGAAACTGGAGCCCCCAGAGAAAACCCACGTGGCCACAACTCCGTACAGACAGCACCCGATGTCAGGATCGAACCCGGGTCTTTGGCGCTGTAAGGCATCAACTCAACCGCTGCATCCCTGTGCCACCATTATGTGGGTCACTGTTTGTCGGGAGCTTTCCGTTTACACTTCAGATAGCACGGTATACTTACAGGTATTGCATTGAGGATAGACACGAGGAGGATAATGGGCACCAACAACAGCAATGCACAGATAACCCACCACTTGTACTTGCGCCAAACAATATGCTTCAACCCCTTCAGGGGAGACTGGAACCACAAGAACGAAGTGTCTGGCCGGCTGCAGAACAGGAAGGACAATGGGTGAACTGGAGAATGGGCAAACATTTGCTTAAATACGTAATCTTTATGCCAGGGAAGAACTGTAAATGCTGGAAGAAGGGTCTCGACCCGAAACGTCATCCATTCCTTCTCTCCAGAGATGCTGCCTGCCCCGCTGAGTTACTCCAGCATTTTGTGCCTAACCTATGTGAGCAAATAAAACTACTTACTAACATGTGCCTGTAGGCGCAAGGAACTGAATTTGCTGGTTTACAAAAAAGACGAAAAGGACTGAAGTAACTCAGCAGGTAACTTCAGTGTGGAGGGTCTCGACTCAAAATGTCACCTATCCATGTTCTCCAGAGAAGTGGCTCGAGTTACTCCAGCACCGAGTCTTTTTTTAAACTAACAAGTGCCTGTTATTTATTGAATAAGAACATTAAAAAAAAAAAAAACTGCTGGAGGAACTCCCAGGGGCGCGGCAACATCTGTTGAGGGAAATGTACGTACAACCTGGCATGTAGTGGAATTATGACAGAGTCACGTTGCGGGGGAAACTCAGGCTCAGGTTAGATCAGGTCTAGTTCTAATTTTATACCCAAGCAGACCTCGACAAATCTGTCACTGCGACACCATCATGCATTGTCCATCATCCAAGAATCTGCTCTTTTCTCAAACATACCCAGGTTGTAATTTTAACTTATTCAAGTTGGAATTTAAGTAACAGGCTAAATCCATCTAAATGAAAATGAAATGAGCTACAAAAGTATAGTATATAGTATAGTAGTATAGTATATCTTTATTGTCATTTTCCTGAGTACTCACATACCCAGAGGAAACAAAAAAACGTTGCTCAACCAGTGTCCATTCAGTGTGCAGTAAAAAATAAATAGAAATAAAAATATATATATCATGAACAAATTAAACACTCTACTCTCTACTAAACATCAACAGGCGTTCCGATCGGCAGCGGCACGACAGTGGCTCTGCTGCAGTGTGTCCAGGTTGGTGGTTGGTGCGCGATACTTTGGCAGGGGGCAAAGTCCGTTTGTCAGTCTTATAGCCTGCGGGAAGAAGCTGAGGAGCATCCTGCTGGTTTTGCAGCTAATGCTCCTGTACCTCTTCCCAGATGGCAGGATGGAGAATATGTGATGCGATGGGTGGTAGGGGTCTTTGATGATGGAGATGGCTCTGCTGATACATCTCTTCCTGTATATGTCCAGCAGGAAAGGGAGTGGAGCACCAAAGCTAACTGGAAGCACAAAATACCAATGAACAAATACAATGTGAAATGGTGCACTTTGCCTGTACAATAACTTAATCGATGTGTCCTGGTTTGTTCAGATCTGTGCTCTGATCTTGTTAAATTACGGGCCAAAGAATATTTTCACGAAAGTGCAAATTTTGCAGAATTGACATCAGAAGCAGCAGAATACGTTTTTGAGTGCATTAATTTCTGCAAACATACTTTGGTGGGTCCAGTTTGGGGTTCATATTGGGTTCTTCTCTCCCTTTTCCAGCTGGCCGCTCCTCAGCTTCAAATTCTGTCACCAGTTCCAAGGTCAACTCGATTTTACCCTAAGCAGAACAAATCACAGTGAGAGGCCGAAAGGAATGTCCCTCGCTGCTTACTGAGGCAGTTTAATGCCCCTGGACGCAGGCACCCACAAGCCTCCATGTGGGAGGCTGTTGGCAGCACCATGTACCCACATTTCACGCCCATGTGTTAAACTGAGAAACGGACGTGCATTACTATCACAACTAGGTTCACGAGATTGATCCCTGGGATGGTGGCATTGTCATATGAGGAAAGATTGAAAAGACTAGGCTTGTATTCACTGGAGTTTAGAAGGATGAGGAGGCATCTTATAGAAACATATAAAATTATAAAAGGACTGGACAAGCTAGAGGCAGGAAAATGTTCCCAATGTTGGGCGAGTCCAGAACCAGGGACCACAGTCTTAGAATAAAGGGGAGGCCTCAGGGAAAACTGAGGTGAGGAAAATCTTTTTCGCCCAGAGAGTTGTGAATTTGTGGATTCCCTGCCACAGAGGGCAGCGGAGGCCAAATCACTGGATGGATTTAAGAGAGAGTTAGATAGAGCTCTAGGGGCTAGTGGAGTCAAGGGATATGGGGAGAAGGCAGGCACAGGTTATTGATTGGGGACGATCAGCCATGACCACAATGAATGGTGGTGCTGGCTCAAAGGGCCGAATGGCCTCATCCTGCATCTATTTTCTATGTTTCTAACTCAGAATGTATCAGAGCACCAGATCACGATGAGCCATAATCTCACTGGGCAGGGGAAAACAAAATAAAAACCAACCCAGGAATTCACCTCTGACACCAGGTGAGTCAATAATGGAAACAATGACTATTGCTGACTTTCAATGAAGAAAGCCTTCAGCTCTCATTACACAAACACTGCACAAGGGGAATGTGGCATATGGTGAGGAGGAGGAGGAGGAGGAGGAGGGCGAGAGAGGTCAGGATATTTCAAAGCCAAGGTCAATGACAATAGCCAAAGAATCAGAGTCATACAGCTTAGAATCAGACCCTCAGACCTATCGAGTCTTTACTGACTACCAAGCATCTATTTACACTAATACTACCAATCCCATTTTATTCTCTCCATATACCCATCAACTACACACAGATTCTACACTAGGCTACACCATTCTACACTAATGGACCTACCAGCTTCCATGCCTTTGGGATGTACAAAAAAGTCAGAACACCCAGGAAAACCCGCACCATCGCAATGTGAATGCGCAAACTCCATGCAGATTGTGCTGGACGGCACAAATGAACCCAGATTGCTGGAGCTAAGAGGCAGCACCTTTGCCAGCTGGGACATTTTGCCACACCTAGGTTTTGATATGTGGATGAGAGCGGAAATGTGCATCGGAAACGCTCCAGTAGCTGTAGGCGGCAGCGCTGGATTTGTGCCGAATAGGCATCGTTACCATCGTGAGGAGTGTAGAGGGCAGAGGTTTAATGCGAGAGGGATGACGTTTAGAGGAGATGCGTGCGGAAACTATTTATTTCACACAGACTGGTGGGAGTCTGGATCTCACTGTTAGGAGTAGATGTGGAGACAGATAAAATGGTGGCATTTAAGAGGCTTTTAAATAAGACACGTGGATTCGCAGAGAATGGAGGAAAATGGATCATAGTCAAGTAGAGGGGATTAGTTTAAATCGCTAAGAACGGAACTCACTATCAAAACATGGAGGGGACGGGGGACACCATTTTTTGGCGGCCGCACGCGCATGTGCATACTCACACACGCGCGCGAGGCTTCGGAGGCTCAATCCAGCGCTAAATGCAGCTGATCTGCCTGTCTCACCGGGTTAACTACAGCCCTGTCTGGACTGACGGGATACCAGCGCTGCTTCTCCGCGCTGGCCATATTTCCCGCAAATCCAGGCAGGTTAACCTGGCGGGTATGTCGCCCACCTCTCAAAACATGGGGGGGGGACGTGTCCCCTCTGGCCCCCCCGGGTTTTCCGCCCCTGTAACTCGCCATCATGTTTAGCACAGATAATCCTGTGTTGCATTATTCTATTCTATATCAACCTCTTTACATGGAGGAATACAGACGGACTTGAAGAAATAACTTGATCTTACTGTTAAAACTTCTTTGCCTTCTTTGTATGAAATACATGGCCACCAGCCCTTAACACGCTTTTGCTTGAACAGTGAAACCAGCTTTTGCAATTTGTCTTTTGTAGAGCCTTCCTTCTTAAAGAACTTGTTTAAGGTGCATTGATCCGCCCATTTTGTTGGACTTCGTAAAGCATTCAGGTTAAGCTCAAGGAAACCTGCCAACACAGACAACACAACACAACAATCAAATCTGGAGCAAGGACTTATTAATTAAGACCTTCATTCCACAGGGGTGAGATAAGAGAGCTGATCAGAGATCTTATGAACAAATTAGAGGGCTGTGTGAGCTGGGGAAACATGCTGGCCTTGCTGAATCTAGCCGGGGTAGAATTCCCTACAATACATAAAAGGACACAAGTACTGGAGTAACTCAGTGGGTCAGGCAGCATCACTGGAGAACATGGATAGGTGAAGTAGTGGAGGCAACATCCACAATGAAACTCAGTGAGCAACCATGCGAGGCAAGGCTTCATCTGCAATTACCTCACATGATGTTAGGATGCAAACCTGTGCCTGTGATTCCCCAATACATTAACATATGTATCAGCACCTGGAATCTATGAAGGCTTGTAGGTCTGCGACTCGCACAAAATGGCGAGGTTTGTATCTGCATCCGCAATTTCCACACAGAAATAGGGAGCCGCCTATAATTCCCCTACATGGAGGTGGGAAAGTGGGCCTGTCACTTTGATAGATTCAGGACTTGGCTGTTTGTATCTGTGCCCCTCTCCACAATGACAGGACACAAGGCTCTCTCTATCTGCCATTTCCTCACTGTGTCCCACTGCCTACGGGACTACAATTCACCATTGGTCTCTTTCAATTGTCACCAAGAAACTGTTATTCTCGGAAAATATTTCTCTGCCCTCAGTTAGAACAAGATTATTCAACGCTTCAAACATTAAGCAAGACCCGGCCATTTGGAACGAAACGAGAGATTCTGCAATTGTGCACCAATCAACTGGTCACCGTTTTCATCAACATCTTCACAGTACATTGCCATATTGTGGGAGTCACAGATCCTTCATCTTCTCACGTAAACAGTCTACTATCTTCATTAGCTTCAAAGAAACCTTCAAGTAAAGTAACATGTCTCAATGACTAAAGCCCAGTAGCTCCAATATCAACCATAATGAGAAGATTGGGGATGGCCATCGTCTGGGCCAGTCTCATGGACAATCTAAACTTCCTGTGATTTGGGTACAGGAAAAGTAGGGCTAAAAAGAATGCCATATCTCTTGCACTAGATTCAGATCTGGATCACCTGGACAATATGCACACCTATATATACTATATTGACTATAGCTCAGCTTCCAAAATCGTAATACCGAATATATTTATCTCTAACCTCCTGGTCCCTGGCCTTGGGGCCTCCATCTGCAACTGGCTTCTAGACCACTTGATCAGATCTTTGTTTTAAATTGGTCATATTTCCTGCAGCCTGGCTCTCAATGCTTGTGCCCTTCAGCGTTACTCTTAGCTCATTCAGTTATTGTACCTGAATTTTTTTTGTTGCACTATTTGGATTGCACTAAAATCTTGCACCATCCTATTGCACTTGTCGTTATATTGATTGTTGTATGTGTACTGTGCTCTCTAAGAGCATGTAAATAAGGAATTTCATTGCACCCTAGTGTATATGACAATCTCATCTGAAGCTCATCTTTGCAATATTGATCAGTTGATGGAAGCATCAAGAAGTATTGATTACTCAACTGAGCTGAGTTTACATTCAATTTATGTTCAGTCAACTCACATTTTCCAAACAAAGACAGTGTAACTCAGTGTACCATGCCCTCCATTACACTTTTCTGACATGTCCTCTTTATTTCTCTCATAAGTTTTTGAGATAGGAGGCCAAGTGGCCCAGTGAGTACATGATTTCAGAGTATTCCCACCACTCCCATGGTTTCACCTCAGCTCACCATGAAGAAATGTCCTCGATACGTACCAGGCACTCCTTTAATACATGCTCCAAACCCATACCTCTACCGGTGGGAAAGATAAACTCAAGAAACATACACCCTCCAAGTCTCACACGCTCTTGATTTGGAAATATCCTGTCAATCTTTAATTTCTGCGTTTAAATACTGGAATTTTCTTACAAGAGCAACATAAGACAACAGTTCAAAAAAGAATACCCGCACAGTAGCCATAGGCAATTAAGGATGGGTGATAAATGCTGAACGTATCAATTATGCCATATCCCGCAAATGACATATATAAGTTGTTTAATCTATAGAATCTATGAAATTTTACCTAAATAATCATCAAGGGAGAACTTATCATTGTCCCAAAGCTGGATGGTTAGTTTAGGAGGTATTTTCACTTCCATCTCATCCAGGTTCCAAATAAAATTCTAAAAGAAGCAGAAAATTCCCTCAAAATCATTTTTTTACTAAAACATTACTAAAACTAAAACAAGTAAGTAGGTGTGCAGCATCTTTTTCTGATGGACAGATTAAATCACTTAGTATTTCAATAAAATCACCAATTTTACAATCATCATCATAGATATAGATGTGGTGGGCTGCAGGGTCCATTTCTGTACTCTACGACTATATGACTACAAGTAAGACAGGAGATTCACTGAAATACATTAAATGAGACAGTAATCAATTTCCCCATCTCCAAAATGTATTAAAATTAACTACATTTACAAAGACTCTGTCTCAATGTGTTAACTCTTCCCATTTAAGGCCTCCGCTTGTAATATGGACTTGGTTCTTGGTCCTCCAAAATATTCCAAATGGAATTTAAACTGGAGGTGGTGAAGGGAGGGATTAAGCCAGAAAGGGTTATTGGGAAGAAAGAGCTACTTTAATCATAGAGCATTGGTTGAGCAGTGGAAATCAATAGGTAGAGGTGGAATGAGAATAATTTAGTTCACTAGAATTGATGCACTGGCAGTAGATGAGAAGATGTTTAATCTGTTAAGATTTTGTGGATGGAATTAATAAAGAGTTTGGCATATTGGAATCCTATACATTAGGAATTAATAGAAAGGCTAATCCATTGAGATTCTTTACAATGAAAGTATCTCACATTACATTTTCTGTAGAATGATTCTTGTAAGGGAGACAAGAGCACATGAAAGCAGGAGGAGTAGGCTATGCATGTCTGCCACGCCATTCACTATGATCACACCCAGGCTTCATCTCCTCTTCTTTGCCAGTTCCCTACAGATCTTAATTCCTTCTCCTTCCAAAAACATTCGATGGGCAAGAACTGAGCATTAGGCCATTCTAAGAGTTACATCCTACAAGCCTGAGGACCCATTTAATCCAATTCTGTGTCTATGCAGTAGCAAATCTTCAATCCATGCTAACACACTTTCCCAGGACCATGAACTGCCAGCTTGTGCAATGGCCTTTGATGTGGCACCCTGTCAAATGCTTTCTGAAAACCCCAATATACTGCATGTAAAGGTCCTACAATGATTCCACTATTACTCGGTCCCTACCTTTTTGCTGATGACAAGGACTCGTTCCACTTTTAAATATTCAAACGGGAAAATAAATCTCCAGTTAAAGTTACCCTCTCCATCCAGAGACCTGTAATGGACATCAGTTTTCTGTGTGTTATCCTCCAATCCAGCCATCCAGCTAGGGAAAGAAAAAAAAGCAGGTGATAATTATTCTCACTTGAGATAGTTGTGATCTGTAGCTTACACCTGTGTTACGGGTGGGAGAGGGAAAATTATTACCTTTCTAGAGAAGCACCCATATTGTGTTTTCAGTAATACAAAGCCATATTATCTGGAAATAGCACAGAGAATATTTCCAAGGATGTTGCCAGAACTCAAGGGCTATAGAGAGAGGGTAAGCAGGCAGGCTTCATTCTTTGGCAGGTAGAAGGCTAAGAGGTGTATAAATCATGGGTTATACATCTCATTGAGGTGTATAAATCATGAACATACACAGGGTGACTGAGCAGTCTTTTTCCCAGGATAGGGGAATCAAGAACGAGAGGGCATAGGATTAAGATGAGAAGGAAATGTCAACTAATTGACATTCTTCTTACGCTTTAACATAGATGTCACTCATCTTCTCTCCCATGACACTGGTCTCCTGCAGTAAAACATCATTTGTGTTCCAGACAATGCAGCGGAGGACATACCTGAAAATGACAAAGGAAACTCATTAGAAAAGATCCAGGCAATGTGGCCAAGCCGAGAAGGACAAGAGACAGGATATTATAACAGTTAAGCAGTGACCAAGTCTATCAATGAGGGGTGCCAATGACTTTTATTGAATTAACATTGTGGTCTGAACTGCACAAAGCAATTGTGGAGTGAGGGCAGGGAGAGATGGGGCTTAAGAATGGGTTTCTAGTTCCAATCCTAGCCTGTGCTTTGCACGTTTGCCTTTCGGACAGCGGCTAAAGTAATCCAGCAAAATGAGGGACCGAGACCCATATGCAAAATGTAGAGAAACCGAGAAAGGAGAGAAAATGGGGGCAGGATGCATGTAGTAAACTGAACCAGGTTCATATGACCACCTGCAACGGACCCGCTGAGTTGTTCCGGCTCTGTCTTCCACACCTGGAATGACCGGTGCTTTCCTTGGCTGCCTGTACAGCAAATCCCCCAAAAATATCTAAAACAAAAACAAACAAACTACTCAGCAGGTAAGCTGGAAATATTTTCAGGTCGAGGTCTTGCATTCGAACACCATTTGACCAAGGGTCTTCAACCTGACACATGTAACTCAGTTTCTCTTCCCTCAAGATACAGCCTGATCTACTGAATTTTTCCAACATTTTCTGGTTTAATTTTAGATTTCCAGAATCCAGAGATTTGTTTTTTGATTGTCACTCCAAGAACATTTATCACAATAGGTGGCCAGGAAGATGGGAGAAAAGGGGCAAGCTTGGGGTGGGGATTGAGGAGGTGATGAGGTATGTGGCAAAGTCAATTACCCAAGTACAGGCAGTATAGAAGACAAGGGTAATCATGTATTGTCTTTCCGCTAACTGGATAACACGCAACAAAAGATTTTCACTGTACCTCGGCCACGTGACAATAAACTAAACTTAAACTAAAAAAAGGGGGTGCAATGTAGCTTCCTGGGGTCTCCGCAATAAACAAAGCTGAAAATGCAGGGTCTTGGAATTAATTTACATTTATTCTTGGATTATTTTATGAGTTGGCTCATACAGATAGTTTACCGGGATGGCATCTGCACTCACCTCATGGGAGCCCGTGGGGTAATGTTGAAGGCTGGACCAGGAGGCCCCAGATCTTTGGGAAAGATGTCAATCCACATCTGTAATTTCCCCTGCACAAGAAATTAAGTTAAGCTTCTATGTGTGTGATTTCTCATGGTATTATAATCTTTTTTAAATTTTTTTAATATTTTATTTATTAGAAGTATTGTACATTACAGTGATATAAGCCAAAAATAACATAATACATTTCCTGTACCACTTCTTGTTTTAAACTTTAAAAAGAAGGAAAGTAGAGAGAGTTAGATAGGATAGTAAGTGCGTGAAAGAGTGATCAATAGAGACACGTAGAAACGTAAAACACGGAAAAGAGATAAAAAGAAAACCAAAGAAAAAGAAAGAGAAAAATAGAAAACAGAAGATATAAGAAAGTAAAATAAGTATCTTTACACCCCTCACCAGGTCCTGAAACCATTTATTTTCAAAGTTTTGTTGCACCCTATACTTGTAATAAGTCGATAAATGGAGACCAAATCTTTTGGAAATGGTCTGATTTGCCTGCTAGGAGGAATCTCATGTCTTCCAGGTGTAACATTTCGGACATATTTGAAATCCAAATTTTTATCGTTGGTGTGGGAGCGTTTTTCCAGAATTTATAGTATTATAATCTAAGAATCATACATTCCTCCTCTGCTTTAGATTAGCCTTCAAGATCTCTATTAGCTCATCCCTAAACTTCCACAGAAAAGTGGCTTCGATTGTTCAATTCTTCCTGAGAGCAATAAAGTCAGTTTTGTTAGTAGCATCGTAAATCTTTCCCCAACATCTTTGTCAGTGCTACTAGATTCTTTCTAGAACTGAAAGGCCAGAACTGTGCACAGAGCCCCAACAGTTGTCCAAGTAGGACTCAACGTCCCAAATTGTACAAATTCTATGAGATTGTCAAAGCCCTGTACTATGCTGAGAATCTGAGAGAAGGAATGGCCCAAGAACATTAGTATTGCACCAGAAAGAATGCTTATAACATCATAGAGTTCACCTGCTCGATTCCTGGCTGAGCGCTACTGAACAAAGTCCTTGTCTCCACGTGTTCAGGCACAAGATTCTGCAGTCGCAGAATATGCAGCGCAAGGCGCTCTTCTGGGGGGCCCAGGGAGGCGTAAGGAACCTTCTTCACTTCTGGACAGCAAGAAAGAAGAGTGCGATCAGTTAGGGTGACAGGCAGACCTAGAAACTGAAGGTAACAACAAAATGCATCATTGGGAAGAGGGGATTACGGAGATGGAGAAGAAAAGTGCGGTCAAGGCAAAGGATTCCATCAGCCATCATCATATTGAACGGTGGAGCTGCTTAATGGATGTTGTACTCCTCCTCAGATGTTGATGTCCTAAGCAGCAAACCTGCCAAACTGTTTCCACAAGGACGGATAGGGATTAATGACCGATATTTTGGACAGACCTGGACTTTAAAATGATGGTTCCGAGAACATTCCAGAATTTAGGCTAATAATTTTAAAAAACTGTTTAAAAGACATAGCTAGTCTCAGATGCAAAGATGACATCCATCACCATGCAATCTCAGAAAATACAGGGTGGGCAGCCAGAGAAATGGGGAAACATAGTTGAGCATTCGATAAACAAAGACATTGTTCCAGTGATGTAGGAGCTTTAGGCTTCATCTAACCCCACATTTGGTCTGGGGATATTTCATGATTCCCAACTATGTTTCATTTTTTAAATTTCAGATTTCTAGCACATGCAGCTATTTTGATTGCTTTTAGACAATAGAAATCTTTCAAGTTTATTCTTTTGTAAATGACTGGAATGAATGGTTTCATCCGAGTCCAATCCTTGTTGTCCAAGTGCTATCTTGAATGCGAGGAATCTGCTATCAAAGTTGTTTAGACACGGTTCAGACAATAACTCTTTAATTGATCAGGTTTTTTTTTTAAACAATGGTTTGGTCCCAACAATTGCAGGGCACCAGACCTTCAGAGATCAACCATGAAGAGCTGCATTTGGAATTAACTTGAACTTAACCGGAGGCAAAAAAAAGTAACGCAAAGATAAAGAAACTGGGAATGTTCCTCTGCAGCTGTGATGATTAAAATAAAACAGATCTGATAGAGATGTTCATAGTCACAAAGGGTTTAGACAGAGTGAACACAGGTAAACTATCTCCAATAAGGTACAGGGACCACTGATTACTATTTTATGATACAAAAGCAGAAGCAACATAGGGTAAAATAATCAGATAACATGTTACTTCGATATGAAATATATAGTCTGAATATGAAACTGATTTAACAGTAACTTTCAAATGGGACTTGAATAGATACTAGAGAGGGGAATATTTATAGGACAATGGGGAAACTGCAAGGGAGATGGGACCAGCTGGCTAGCTCTGCCCAAGAACTCATGGGTTAAACAACCTAATTCCGTGTGCATCATTCAATTAAGTCAACATAAGAAAGATCAGGACATAGCCAAAGGATTAGTTTCAGAACTGGCCATTCAGCTCCAGTGAGTATGTTGCATAATTATTGTTCTCATCATCCCATAGCCTATCCTGACCAATACAACCCCTGATTCTACGCCTATTCCACATGCACCCGCACCTTACCAAAGTCCTCCAGCAGGAACTCTTTCTCTCCAATGTTAAACCTCCTGCCTGAGTTCTGAATTACAGGCAGATCGTAGTTCTTCAGTTTGCTCAGGTTGTTCAGCAGTTCTGTCGGCTTGAGCTGATCTCTCCATTGAGTGGGGCCACTTCTGCGGGGAAATATACCAAATACAGAACCTTTATTCTCCATGTTCCTGAGAATTAGTTTACATTCCTCCACTCACTCTCAACCAGCTTCATAGCAGGCAGAGAAGTAAATCTCCCCAGTACTTTCTGCCCCTCTCCTCAGATGGAGTTTAACCTGAGCAAGTGTGAGCTGTTGCACTTTGAGAGATCAAATGTTAGGGGAAAGTGTAGAGTTAATGGAAAGACGCTAAACAGCTTTAAATGCGATGGAGCCAAGTCAGTGATATATTTAAGGAAGAGATAGATAGATTCATGATTAGTACGGGTGTCAGAGGTTATGGGGAGAAGGCAGGAGAATGAGGTTAGGAGGGAGAGATAGATCAGCCATGATTGAATGGCAGAGTAGACTTGATGGGCCGAATGGCCTAATTCTGCTCCTATCACTTATGATCTTATGAAGGTGACAGGAACAAAATGTAAAGGAGATGCATGGGGCAACGCACACACAACACAAACACGCAGACACAAGCGCACCACACACAAAAACACACACACAGGTGGGTACAATAGTGGCATTTAAGAGGCTTTTAAATAGGCACATGAGAATGCAAGGAATGGAGGAATATGGATAACATGCAGGCAGAGGAGATTAATTTAACGGCATCATGTTTGGCGTAGACATGTTGGACCAAAGGGCCCGTCACTGGGCTGAACTGTTCTATGTTCCATGTTCACTGTGGGCAGAGCACATTGGCCCCACCTTCCTTAACCACAAGTCAGCTCTTAGCATCAACTCCGCTTGCAAGGACGTTTGGCCCAATTGCACAAAACTAAGGTTCTTCCCATAACATAGAATATTGAAACAAAAGGAGCAGGAATAGGCCTTCCAGCCCCAGTGCCATTCAACAAGATCCTGCCCGAGTTAATATTATTCTGCAAAGATGACGTTTATCCCGAGGAGTCCAGGTTTGCATCAACTTACATGCAGTATGTTCGGGGCAGGCCACAGTGTGCTCCGTAACGTGACAGGAACCTGTTTTCCAGATCAATAACCGTCTCCCCAATTTTGTCATCCTGAGTGATCATATCGTAGTCATACACCTCAACTTTGAGATCTTTATTCAGTGGGATGGTGGTATAAAGTTGAAACATTCTGCGAAAAGAAATTATACCATTGGAAACATTTTTATTTGAATAATTCCCCGAGCCCAAGGTGCTTCCTCCTCCTGTAGGTCAGTTTCTCTCTACATTGGGACGACAGATGGCACAATGGGCTAAGTGTTCGGCTGGTGACCGGAAGGTGGCCGGTTCGAATCCCGCTTGGAGTGCATACTGTCGTTGTGTCCTTGGGCAAGACACTTCACCCACCTTTGCCTGTGTGTGAATGTGTGTGAATGTGTGTGAATGATTGGTGGTGGTCAGAGGGGCCGTAGGCGCAGAATGGCAGCCACGCTTCCGTCAGTCTGCCCCAGGGCAGCTGTGGCTACAGAAGTAGCTTACCACCACCGAGTGTGACTGAGGAGTGAATGAATAATGCGATGTAAAGCGCCTTGAGTATTAGAAAGGCGCTATATAAATCCCATCCATTATTATCATTATTATTACAACTGACAAGTAATACTGCCATTCTCAAGGTAGGTTGTAAACCAAGAGGAGAAATAGCAAGTAACAAAGGAGACATTATTGCCCCTTTTTCAGTTTGATTATTCAAAGCAAATTCACTGCACTGCACCAAATTTAAATCTAAGAAGCAGCTTACCTGCCAAACACAGGGTTGGTATTGTTCGGAACATAATGCTCTCGATCATCAATTAAGGCTTTTCCAATTGAGATCTTAATGTAGGAGTCACACTATCAAAAGAATAGTTATAGTCAATGAATTAACAATACGTCTGATGGCCTGTTCATGCTAAGCGCTGCCTTGATGTTTCATGGTTCTTTAAACTACTAAAACCACATTACTACAGTTCCCAGTACTTGAGCCTGCAAAGTTTAAAATCACCAGTAACAACTTGCAGATAGACACAAAGTCAAGTCACGTCACTTTTATTTCTATAGCACATTTAAAAAAACAACTCTTGTTGACCAAAGTGCTTTACATTGGTGGAGGCACAAAGTGCAAGAGTAACTCAACGGGCCATGCAGCATCTCTTGAAAACAGGATGGGTGTCACAGGACATTAATTATAAATTTACAAAATAGGAGCAGTAAGAGGCCACCTGGTCTCTCAAGTCTGTTCTGCCATTAAATGAGGTCATAGCCGTAAGGAATGAAAATTCAATGACAGTAACCTTTTAGCTCATTACTACAGGAATCTATCTGCCTCTTGCATTAAAATATTCAAAGAGCGCTTCCATTGCCATTTGTGGAAGAGAGCTCCAAAGACACATGGCCTCAGGGAAACAAACATTTGGCCTGAGTGTGATCTCCACCTTAAACCTTAACTTTTTCTCCAACTACAAACTCTTTCAGGATATATTTCTAGTATTTTCTTCTTACAGATTTACAGCACCTGGAGTATTTTGCTTTAGCTTTTACTTGAAGGTGGTTGTCTTATGAGGAGAAATTGAGTACCATACGCAAGAGTTTCAAAGAATGAGAGATGATCTCATTACGACACGCAAGAACCTAAGATGAACTGACGCCCAGGTGTTGACAGACAATTTCCTGAGGCTGGGAGTCCAGACAAGGTGGGGTTGGGAGGGAATAATATGACCATTACTCCATTCTTGTACATTTTTATTTCCAATAGTTAGTTTAATTTCCTTCTGGAAGGTGGAAGCAAATGTATTCACACTGCCCTTTAGGCAGTGCCATGTAGACCACAACCAATTGTGAAACAAAACAATAGAAATGTAGAATGCTAATCAGTATGTCCTCTTTTAAGGGCCGATGGGCCCATTATAGATTTCTACCAATTCTTACCTACTCACTCCCAGATTTTTCAAATTTTTGAAAACAGCAAACACATACCGTTCCATTCCGATCCCTAGGCTGGAGGCTGAGAGCTCGAATGATGTAAACTCTCACTAGACACACTTGGGGTTCGCTAGAAGGCAACTGGCGGAACTGGGACGGGGGTTGAGGCTTTAAAAGGTCTTCTGGAAGAGGATAAATTCGAAATGAACCCTGAAAATAAACATTAAACGTCAAACCAGAATGGCAAAAAAAAAAACATGAATTATGAACAATTGATGGAAAAGCTCGAGAGCTGAGGGACTAAAATTCTCTGGACTAAACCAATATAGATGAATGCCTTGTGTCAATTACCTTAAATTCTCCCACTATTAAGGGATCCTCTGTATCACCATATGCTTTTCCCCGGTAGAGTTTGAAGGTGTGGCAGAAATCTTGAAGGCCCTGGAATTGCGGCACATCTTCCAGCGCACTTGGATACACCTGTGCCAGAGAAAAAGCAAGGAGGAAATTAACGGGAATACAAGGAACTCCAGATGCTGGTTTACAAAAAAAATCCCCAAGTGCTGGAGTAATTCAGCAGGTCAGGCAGCATCTCTGGAGAACATGGATAGGTGATGTTTCGGGTCAGGATCCTTCTTCAGACTGATTGTGGTGGAGGGAGAAAGCTGGAAGGGAGGAGGGACAGGGAAGTGTTGTAGAGCAGAGGCACCTTGGAGTACAGGTGCATGCTTCCTTGAAGATCGAGCTGCAGGTAGATAAGGTGGTCAAAAAGGCTTTTGGTGCATGGGACTTCATCACTCAGAGTATTGAGTATAGAACTTGGGAGGTCATGTTGCAGTTGTATAAGACGTTGTTGAGACCGCATTTAGAATATAGTGTTCAGTTCTGGGCACCATGTTACAGGAAAGATATTGTCAAGCTTGAAAGGGTTCAGAGAAGATTTACGAGGATGTTGCCAGGACTAGAGGGTCTGAGCTATAGGGAGAGGTTGAGTAGGCTGGGTCTCTATTACTGAGAGTGCAGGTGGATGAGTGGTGATCTTATAGAGGTGTATAAAATCATGAGAGGAATAGATCGGGTAGACGCACAGAGTCTTTTTCCCAGAGTAGGGGAATCGAGGACCAGTGGACATAGGTACAAGGTGAAGGGGAAAGGATTTAATAGGAATCCGAGGGGTAACATTTTCACAAAAAGGGTGATGGGTGTATAGCACATTTGAATCGTAAATACTGGTATTCTAGGGCTTACTCAAAATATTAGCCCTGACCCAAAATGTCCGTTCCCTCCATAGATGCTGCCTGACCTACAGAGTTCCTCCAGAACTATGTTTTGCTTTGGATACTTTTTTTAAAATAACTATCCAAGATGATGGAGTTATATAGTGAGGTGAATTTCAGAACTTGGCACACTGGGAGCCTGCTTTATGAGGGAATGCACAGAGCTCTGAATTGGACTGCAGAATTTCTGGGCAGTTGCTGAGATGGAGAAGGTGGAGAATCAAAGGCAATGAGGAATTTGAAACCAAGGACAAAAGCTTTGATGTTGATGCTTTGCTGGACCGTGAGGCATGTAGATCAGCCGATACAAGAGTGATGGGTGCATCAGAGGTGGTTAAGTGAATCGACCGATGATAAATGCCCAGTGACAGGTGGTCAGGAAGAAGGTATCCAGGGGTAACACACTTTACCCGTAATATATCGTATCCCTGTAGCAGGTAGTCTGAAAACTCATTATGCTCCCCAGATGAGGCGTAGAATTTAGACCACCAATCAATGGCATCATCTTCCTTGAGAAAATACAAAACAGAAATATAATATCAGTATCGATTTTATGGAACATATTTCTGAAGCTGGGCCAAAGTTGGTACTTATAAAGCCACAAGATTCTAGTCACAGATTAATACAATGCACAGGCAGGCCATTTGGCCCACTGTAGCTATACAGGTACTTTGTAAGAGCTATCCAATTAATCCAATTCATCTCCTTGCATAAATCATTGCAGCTTTTCCTTCAAGTGCTTTTACAACTTCATTTTGAGACGATTGGTTCTCACTACCCTTTGAGATGATGCATTCCAGCGATTCCAGGGCAATAGTGATCCTGCATCTCCCCTTCAGCCAATCGCCTCAAATGACTCCAAAGAAACCACTTCACTCAAGAGACTTGAGTGAGAATTTGGAATGCACGACCATAGGATTAGTTCGTCCTGGAGATGCCAGCAGCAACTCAAATCTCAAGAATGGGGAGATCTCCAGGAGAGTTGCAAAGTTAGTGGAAGATCTGGAAGCAGCTGTGAAGTATATTTTTAGCAGCAGGATCCTACCCTGGAGAAACCAGCACCATTTCTATTCTAGACTCACCAATTCTCCTTCGGGGGCTTCCCGTTCCAATGTTACTTCCTCTGTTTCTGAACTCTGAAAGACAGTGCAGCTTCAACTCAGATTAAAATGTGCGTGCCACATCTGACAATGTTATCATTCAACTCACTACAGCACAGGTCCACCACCGGTTTCCTGGCACCCTAGGCTCAGTTGCCGGAAATTCAGTGGTGGAGTTGTATTTTTACTGTTCTAACTCTTAAGATATTTTCCTTCCTCTATTTAATCCCAATCCTACACACTATTAAGAAACATAAAACATCATATAATACATGAGAAAAATCCTGTAAACTATTGGGCATCTGAAAGAAGTGCAAATTGCTCAAATCACCAAGCGTGTCAGGCTGCATCTGATTATTTTCACGTTTTTAAATTGAGTGAGATTCCTAATTATCCACATAGAATTCCAACAAATCTTCACAACTCTTCCCCTTCCTTTATCACCTTAGAGCTGTTGAACTTCCAGCAATTAGCTCTTCTTTCTTTATCAAAGGTTGTGACATTTGGAAAAATTGGACATTAAATAATTACCCATTATTCACAAGCGGAGGTTTTATGAGACGCTGGTGATGCCATATTTGGAGTATTGTGAACAGTTTTGGGAAGTGCTGGCGTTGGTGGGGGTCCATTGGAGGTTTAGGAAAATGATCCCAGAGAAGATTGGGTATGAGGAACGTTTGAAGGCTCTGGGCCAGTATTCGCTGGAGTTCAGAAGAATGAGAGGGGATCTCATTGAAAACTACTGAATAATGAAGGGCCTAGATGTAGTGGGAAGGATGTTTACAGTAATGTTTACAGATGTTTACAGTTGTAAACTTTATTTCTAGGTCCCTACCTGGTCGGTGTGGCAGCCTTTTCTCCGGGCTGTCCGTCGACCCGTCCTCGTGGCCTACCTGCGGGCTTGGAGCGCCGTTTCCTGGCGGGGACCGCCCAGCACCTCGGCCTCGGCGGCGGCACAGCATTGGAGCGCTGGAGCGGAGCGGAGTGGAGCGGGCGATGCCTTGCCTGGGTCGCCGCGCTGGAGCGACGCGCTGGAGCTCTGGCGAGCTGGACCGCCGAGAGCAACATCTCCGGGCTGCGGGTCTGCGGAGCGCGGAGAGGCGGCGTGCGGAGAGGCGGCAGTGCGGAGAGGCGGCGCCGACTTTTTCATTGGGAGCTCCAAACCGGCGCGGCCTTGTCGGCTTCGGCAGCCGCGGGTTCCAACCAGGAAGCGGCCGTTCCAGGTGGCCCAGCTGCCGAGAGGATTCTCCCGACGCCGGGGCAAGACCACCTGGTGAGAACGGCCAGGGACATCGGGCCTCTGTAGAGGCAATTGCGGTGGCCTCAATAGGCCTGACTTTGGGGTGAACATGGGGTGGAGACTGGACATTGTGCCTTCCTCCACAGTGCTATCCACTGTGGGGGGATGATTTTTTTGTCTAATTGTAGTCCTGTAGGTCTGTGTCCAAGATGGCTGCCGTGAAGAGAGAGTGGACGCTGGCGCGCTTTGGCTGCCGCTGCTCCCTCTTCACACTGTGTTTTTGATTTTCTGTTTTTGGATTGAATTCTGTTTTTAATTTGTGTCTCTGTGATGTCTTTATTACTTGTTATATTCAGAATATATGTTATTCCGATTACTATGTAAGGTGTCCTTGAGATGTCTGAAAGGCGCCCATTAAATAAAATTTATTATTATTATTATTACAGTAAAGGGAGAGTATAGAACCACGGGGCACAGCCTCACGATACAATGATGCAATTTTAGTTTGGAGACGGGGAAGAATTTCTTTAGCCAGCGGTTGGTAGACAGCTGTGTAGGCGAATACATTGGTATTTTTAAAGCGATGATTGATAGGTTCTTGCTTGGTAAGGGAGTCAAAGGTTACGGGGAATGGAATTGAGAGAGAAAAATAGATCAGCCATGATCGAATGACAGAGTAGGTCAATGGGCCAAATGGCCTAATTCTACTCCTGTCTTAATATGGTCTTAATATAGTTTCCAGTATTTGTAAGTACAGTGTCTTACCTCAATGTTAGGTGTTTCAACGTGAAAACTTGCAGTAGTAGTTAGAGTGGGATCTTAGGAAGAAAAGGATATAATTCCATTAAAACATATATAACTCAGTTTTAAATACAAGGTCACACAACACATGTTGTGTTTTCAGCTCCCAGTAGTTTGTTGGAGTATTACACTGCCCACTGTGATACTGATCTTCACACTTCACCCAAGGCTAAGTGGGCAGCTGGTGGAGCTGCTGCCTCACAGTGCCACAGACCCGGGTTCGATACTGACATCAGTTGCTGTCTGTCTGGGATTTGTACATTCTCCCTGTGACTGCGGGAAGTTCCTCCAGGTGCTCTTGTTTTCTTCCCAAATCCCAAAGACGTGCGGGTTTGTTGGTTAATTGATCCGTATTTAGAATATTGTGTTCAGTTCTGGGCATCATTTTACAGGAAAGATATTGTCAAGCTTGAAAGGGTCAGAAAAGATTTACAAGGATGTTGCCAGGACTAGTGGGTGTGAGCTACAGAGAGAGGTTGAGTACGCTGGGTCTCTATTCCATGGAACGCAAGAGGATGAGGGGTGATCTTATAGAGGTGTATAAAATCATGAGAGGAATAGATCGAGTCTTTTGCCCAGAGCAGGGGAGTTTGATGGGACAAATGAATGGGTTCAAATGAGGCACATTGTGGCATTGGTATGTGTAGTTTGCTACAGCTTGAATGGGGATTGAGAAAGTGGAAGATAAAGTATTACCTTCGCTGTTGGCTGACCCAGCAAAAGGGTCAATGATGAACTCGTCGAGTGATTTCACCGTGCTCTGTCCCACCACTGGTCTGTATCCAAATGGTCGATAATCCATCACTTTTAGCACAATGGGAGGACTGAAGAAAGGATCTACAGGTAGAAACTGACGCAAGGTGATGATCATAAATCAGTTTCGCTTCTGAATCATTTCTGAACTACTTTGACAGTTGACATCAAACCTATGATGTCCACCAGTTAGAAAGTCAATGGTTGTAAACATGTGGAGTAATTGTCAACTGCAGATTCCCCTCTGCGTTGCACTGTCCTAACTTGGAAAAGTATCATCGCTTTTCCTGGATCTAAATATTGGAAATCACTACCCAGTTGCAACATGCAAGTACTTTTAGCACATGGCTGTGATATTTAAGGGGGCAGCTCATCAACATCTGGTGTAGAGAAGGTGTTTCTTAAGGGGCAGTTAGCAATGGCCAATTACCTTAGTGTTTTGTGACATGTAGGTAAGTAAGCAGCTCACTAATTCAAACATCTTCTCTTCACCAGATCAAGATTTTGAGATCTAGGTCCATCCAATTCACACTGTGAATATCAGCCCCACAATAAGGAAGCTCCAGTTTGCCATAGAACATCTCAATAATTCTCTGGCTAGGTGATTTGCGCTACTCCCTTGGTAGTCAGAACGCAAACTGCTGACATTGGAAACCAAAATACAATATAAAATGATGTAAAAATTCAGGGTAAGACAGCAACTGTGTAGAGAGAGCAAGATTTTACCTTTCAGATCGGGGGCCTGACCTCCTGGCTATTTCCAACATTTTTTTCGTCACTACTCTTATGACAGGTTTGTTATTCCCATGCAGTGGAAATAACCAAAGGGCTGGCAGACTGGAGGTTGGGCCGCAAGTTTACTGTCATTCTTTAAGGGTTGGGATATCTGAGAAAGTTTCCCATCTCTTTTGATACTTTCAACTTAGCGGGGTCATTTATCAGGCGCTTTCTGTTATACGTTTTACACAGCCCCTTTACTATACCAATGAAAGTACCGTCACAGGTTATTATCAAACTAATGGAAACTGGTTGAAACATGATGTTATGAACAAGTAACAAGACCAGTCACCATTACTGAAACACAAAAACGCCAGAGGGATGAAGATTTTTTTTAATGGAAATTCCAATATTCAGGAACATCTGATAATGATGGAATGCTAAGAGTGCATGGTTGAACAGTTGCAGAAGGTTAGGGCGACCAAAGAAAGGTTTGAAAATTACTGGAAATATTAAAAATCAGGCCCTTTGGCCCATCTCATGCATGCTAATGAAGAATTGCACAGATCATTATTCCTGATCACAAACTGTTGATCCCTGGGTTGGTGCGAGGGTAAACTTGCCAGAATTAAAGATTAGCACTCAGCAAATCTTGCTCAAAATCACTCCATCTGAATTTCAAGTGAAGACAGGATTGTACTCGCCATGGTCCCCTCCTGGGTGTGAAATAGCGTGCAGTCAGCACATGGAGTTTGCAAATTTAGGGGAAAGGAGGTGGGCATGGGAATGCAGAATTATATTTAAAACCAGTGAAAATTTTTTTTTAATCATAAGATGCCAACGTAAAAATCCAAAATATGCAGTTGATCAAGTTGTTTTTATGCTGGGAACATTAGAAAGAGAATTAACACTTGGACCAACCACTGTGATGAAAAAGATGGAGCTCGGAAAGTTTGGATTCTTCCTGTAGTTTTTGATGGGTGGCGTTTGGATCATTTCTCCGCTGCACTCCACTACCAGGCTTGGGGTCGTCACTCTCAGCATGTTGTAGTTTTTCAGGTTTCTCAATCCCCAGGCCAGAACCTGAGCAACAAATCAGAAACGGTTCTAGAGAGTCTTGTGCAATCTCAACACGTGCCAAAATACTTTACTGCCAACTAAATGTTTCTATTGCAACATAGGAATAACAGCAATCAGTCTACACACTGCAAGCTCTTGTAAATAAATTATGAAAACTAAATATTTTATGTTGGTCGAGAGATGAAAACTGGCCAGGAAATGTAGAGAGATTTCCTACTCTTCACAAAATGCTATCATGAGGCATTTAGCCCCCATGTGTGGTAGATGGGATTGCAGGGAATGGTATAATCTGGGGAAGGGGGGCACAGATGCATGGCTTTGGGAGGGGATGGGTGATAACAGAGGAAGATGAGCAAAGTGGATAGAAGCCGAGTTGGGGTGGGAGAGGAGTGGAGCAGCACAGCACAGAGACCACAAGCATTTAGTATGTAGCTTTGGGAGTGGTTTAGTTTTGTAGTTTAGAGACACAGCGTGGAAACAGGCCCTTCGTCCCACCGAGTCCATGCCGACCAGCAATCCCCGCACACTAATACTACACACACTAAGGCAATTTACAATTGCACCAAGCCAATTAACATACAAGCTTGTACGCCTTTGGAGTGTGGGAGGAAACCGGAGATCCGAGAGAAAACCCACGCAGGTCACGGGGAGAATGTACAAACTAAGTACAGACAAGCACCCATAGTCAGTCTCTGGCGCTCTAAGGCAGCAACTCAACCCGCTGCACCACCGTATGGGAGAAAGCACATGGTACAAGCTAGGCAAGCTCACCTCAATCATGGTCATCTGTAGCTGTGGTCGAATTCCCGGAGGCACCATATATGTGTCAGAATCCTTCAAGGGAGGACGCGGGGGCACGTCCTGATCCTCATCCTGCAACAGGAAAACATCCCAATCTCACAAGGACCATTGCAACCTTAAACTCTCTCCACAAAACATGTCACAGATGCTCAGCAGGTCAGGCTGCATCAGTGATGAGAAAACAGGAGTCTGTTGGCTTTTCTCCCTCCACAGAAACTATTAATCAAATTATGTTATCTAGGAATCAAACATAGAACATAGGAGGCGGCCATTTGGCCCATTGAGCCTATCAAGCCATTTAGTATGGCGGGGACTGATCCTCAACATTAGACCACATCATCATGCTCCCTCTCCATGCCCCATGAGCTCAGTCAAATATGTTCCAATATTCCTGTAAGCAGTGCATTTCCGATCATAACATCTTTTAAAAATCTCCCAAATACCTTACACCCACGTTACCGGTTCCCTGCCAGCAGTAAACCTAATATCATATCTAATCTATTGGATGTCCTCATAATTTTATTAAATCCTTTATCTTATCTGTGCAAAGAAAACTTTTCAGCTGTTTCAGCTTCTCGATACAACTTTTCGGGTTACATGTTACATTTGCACTTTTGTAAACACAAAAACACCAATTACTTTCTGTTTCAGAAATAGCTCGCAGGAAATAAGGAGTTCGCCACTAAACCTCTCTCCTTTGAAGGCTGGGTACCAACGTAGCATGGGAACGTACTGCGAAGAAGAATCCATCGTCACAGTTGGGAAGCACAAGGTCCCGCCCATATATTCATGCTTGCTCTGGAGAAAAATCAAACTAAAATCAATACAGCTCTTTAATGATAAGCACATTACAAAACAGTCACCAACTGGGACAGAGACAAATTACGGATTACTCTGCCAAAGGGCCCATCAGCCACATTGGGGCAAATGGCTTCTACCGTATTTGTTGCTCAGCTCCTGTTATTCCAATCAAATAGAAGCCCAAGGTTGAGACTCCACACAACCATACACAGAGGGTCATAATTAGCTTAAGTTATTCTTTCCAGAGGTGGAGGGGCAAAGTTACCACTTTTCCCAGTTAGGAATAGTCAATTAATAAAATTACATGGACATGCAAGCTGCAATTACTGGGCATGGATCCGACTGTGTAACTGCCTTGCGCGGACTGGAACTACACAACTGGCAAGAACATATATTAGAATTACACAGCCGGTGAGAATATGGATCTGAAATGCCCATAAGGTGAAGCAAATCACAAATGCATGACTGGGGAACTGCTTTAATAGCCATTTTGCTGATCATTTGGCTTTAATCAACATTTACTACAGTTAGTGCAAGGGAGTACGAAGTCAGAAGACTGAGGCACACTAACTCAAATCCTCAGTCAACACTGTACTATTTACAGAGTGTCTCATGCAACTGAGGGTAGTGTCTACCTTTAGTAACTCATCTGTTATGGTTGGTGTGATTCTGCAGCAATTACACGGCATTGCATCTGTCAACCTGATGCAGGCCCACTCTGCAGTAGATCTGTCAGCACATGTGAATAGGGTGATTTTTCTAACCATTGGAACTGGGGCATTAAAGTAGTGGCATCAGTTAAGATACAAAAACAAGAAACTGTGGAGAGACACAAGGTGCTGGAGTAACTCAGTGAGTCAGGCAGCATCTCTGGAGAAAAAGGATAGGTGACGTTTCGGGTCGGAACCCTTCTTCGGTCCAGAGATGCTGCCTGACCCGCTGAGTTACTCCAGCACCATGTGACTACATTTGGTATAAACCAGCATCTGCAGTTCCTTTCTATCACAAGAATGCTGGTTTACCAAGGAATGACACAAAATGCTGGAATAACTCAGTAGGACAACCCCGAGGAAGGGTTTCGACCCGTAACTTCACCTATCCATGTTCTCCATGGATGCTGCCTGACCTGCTGAGTCAAAACATAGAATCATTTTCAAATTCTTAAAAAATGTAGCTTACCACACGATTACTGTCAAACATCTCCAGCATGATGTATGGTGGGTTTTCCACTAGTTCCCTGATGTTGCCATAGATTTCAATGTCCTCAACTATCAACGTTTGGTCCCAGGTTGGATTCACTGTTCCTTTGATAACATCTGTCTTCCTGCTCTGGTACAAGAATGACATCTGGACATAAGGATCTGAAACAAAATTCAAATTCAAACCCAGTAGGGTGGATAGTCAGAGTCTACTTTCCAGGTTGGAAATATCAGATAGTAGAGGGCCGAGCTAGACAACGAGAGGAGGAAAGATTAAGGAAGATGTGCATGGCATTTTCCTTTAAAAACACACAGAGAGGTATGAGCCGGAATATACATGTTCTGTTAAAACATATAAAGTAGACAATTCCCTGTGTTACCAAGATTCAAGAGAGTTTATTGTCATGTGTCCCCGACAATGAAATTCTTGCTTTGCTTCAGCACAACAGAACATAGTAGGCATGAATACAGAACAGATCAGTGTGTCCATATACCATATTCCTCACTAATCTCTTCAACTCCTCATTGTCCCAAGGAATTGTCCCCTCCGCTTTCAAAACTGCTGCTGTCACACCAATCTTAAAGAAACCTGGTCTTGATCTCTCCTCTCTCATTAACTACCGCCCAATCTCAAACCTCCCCTTTCTACTAAAAACCCTGGAGCGTATCGTTGCGTCACAACTTCATTCCCACCTCCTTGCGTATAACCTACTTGAACCCCTCCAATCTGGCTTTCTCCCCCTCCATAGCACAGAAACTGCTCTCCTCAAAGTCCTCAACGACCTCCTCACCTCTGCTGACACTGGTTCCCTCAACATCCTCATCCTCCTCGACCTGAGCGCAGCCTTCGATACAGTGAACCATAACATCCTGCTCACCAGACTCAAAGACCTCGGCATTGAAGGCTCTGCACTCAGCTGGCTCCGTTCCTACCTTTCCAACAGATCCCACTTCATCTCTCTCCATAACCACACCTCTGCTACAGCCACAGTCACTCAAGGCGTTCCCCAAGGCTCCATACTCGGCCCCCTCCTCTTCATCATCTACATCCTCCCCCTTGGTCAGATACTCCGCCACTTCAATCTGGACTTCCACTGTTACGCTGATGACACCCAGATTTACCTTGGCACCAAATCCCCCCACAACCCCCCCCTCTCCCATATCAACTCCTGTTTGTCAGCTATAAAAACCTGGATGCAACATAATTTCCTCAAACTCAACAGCGATAAGACAGAATTTCTCCTCATAGGCTCCAAAGCCACACTCAGCAAAATCAATAACCCCACTCTCACCATCGACGGCACCACTGTCTCCCCATCTCCCCAGGCCCGCAACCTTGGCGTGATCTTTGATTCCACCCTCGCCCTTGAGCCTCACATCCACCATGTCATTAAAACCTCCTTCTTTCATCTCCGCAACATCGCCAAACTCAGACCCTCTCTCACACCGCCTGCTGCTGAAAGACTCATCCATGCCTTCATCTCCTCCCGACTGGACTATTGCAACTCACTTCTCCTTGGCATCAGCTCCACCTACATCAACCGACTCCAACTGGTCCAGAACGCAGCCGCCCGACTCATCACCCACACCAAATCCTGGCATCACATCACTCCAGTCCTCAAACAACTTCACTGGCTTCCCATCTCCCACCGGATCACCTACAAAATCCTGGTCCTCACCTACAAAGCCCTCCACCATCTGGCCCCCCCATATCTCACTGACCTCCTCTCCCCCTACCAACCCTCACGGTCCCTCAGATCCACATCAGCCGGTCTCCTCTCCATCCACAAGTCCAACCTCCGCAGTTTTGGGGACAGAGCCTTCTCCAGGACAGCTCCCAGGCTCTGGAACTCCCTCCCCCAACTGATCCGCAATTCCGTGTCCCTCACCATCTTCCAGTCCCGCCTCAAGACCCATCTCTTCACCTCTGCCTATCCTTAGCCCCACGTCCCCCTCCCTTTTCATCTGTGCATGAATTGCCTCATATTGTGTTTTGAATTGAATTCTGTCTTTAATTTGTGTACTAGTCATGTCTCTACTATTTATTTCATTCCCCTTACATGTTTTTCCTCTACTTGCTAAATTTTTGTAAGGTGTCCTTGAGACTCTTGAAAGGCGCCCATAAATAAAATTTATTATTATTATTATTATATAAATATATACACACATGAATAAATAAACTGATAAAGTGCAAATAACAGACCATAAATGGCACGCACATGCATGCTCTCTCTCTCTCTCAAATGATATACCTACGCCTGCAATTCAATAGTTGCTACTCTGCATTTCGTATTAATGTCCTAACCTGCAAAGCTGCTCCTGTCAGTGGGAAGCAAACCTCTTGCTTGATAGATGTAGCCACGTAACTGGAAAGCCAGAGGAGCTGCACGAAAAGACGGAAAATAACACTGGTCAGGAGGATCATTTGGGTTCTCCCCGTCACCGTGAACCAATCATTTCTACCCTCAAAATCTACTGTGTTTGAGGAAACTTTGGTAATGCTTGTGATGTACATTGCTCTGAGACTCGTTGCCCCATCCAAGCAGTACATTACAAAGAACTGTCAATTTCTGCTCAATTAATTTTAAAAGATCTGTGCAAAAATGTGACTTAATGTTTGACCAACTCTGCCCCCGCTTTTTTGTATTGGTTCAAGACAGAAGGAATGTCATCACTGCCCGAAGAAACTGACCTCCCCACTCAGCCTTTGGATCAGTCTTGGGGACAATACTACGCTTTAGACCCAAGCAAAGAGATAAATAGGTAAGAGCTTTTTGTATTTTTTTTAAAAGAACATGATTTACATTTCCACAGTCACTTTAAAGGGCCTGTCCCACTTACGCGACTTTTTCGGCGACTGCCGGCACCCGTCATAGGTCGCCGAAAATTTCCAACATGTAGAAAATTCAGCGGTGACCAGAAAGACACGACTCTTTGGGTGACTAGGAGACTACGCACGACCATACAGGCAACCCCTGGCAATATGTCGCGGGTGTCACCAGGGGGCATGTTGCCAGGGGTCGCCTGTATGGTCGTGAGAGGTCGCCTGTATGGTCGTGAGAGGTCTCCTTGTCACCCAAAGAGTCGTAGTGTCTTTCTGGTCGCCACTGAATTTTCAACATGTTGAAATTTTTCAGCGACCTATGACTGGTGCCGGCAGTCATTGAAAAAGTCGCGTAAGTGGGACAGGCCCTTTACAAACTCTAGCTATGGTAACATTTTTCATAGTCAACAAACTGATATAAAGGTGCAGTGCAGGAAATGGCAGTCACTTTACACACAGTAATAATGATCTTAACAGCCTTGGTTGTGGGGTAAATACTGGACCGGGAGAACTTATACTGTTCCCAAATTGTTCAAAATAGTGAGCTTTTCAATTTGCCATTTTGTGCTGAGGTAACTGTAGTGTCACATTCAAGGTAGCACTGTGCGGGAGAGTTGATGGGAATTTTGTGCTTAAATCTCTGGTGTGAGATTGAACTTGTCACCCAGCGGCAAACGTGCTGAATAATGATGGCTGACATATGAACTAGTTTAAACTCACAGTCCAGGAGACATGTTACAAAAGGAGCCGTCGATCCATAAAGGTTGATATTTTCATTTGGCGTCTCTCTAGCTACAAACTCATCCTCCTCCACACTCACGTGTTCATGACACTGAAAGAAAAAGAGCCCTAGAGTCATTGGTAGACAAAATTGCTGGAGAAACTCAGGGGGTGCGGCAGCATCTTTGGAGCGAAGGAAATAGGCTACCCCTGCACCTGTCAAAATGTCTTTAACAGTCAGCATTTTAATCACTTCCAAGCTTCCACTGACAGCTCGTTCCACATTCACAACACCCTCTGCATGAAGAATTGTCCTTCGGGTCTCTTTTCAATCTTTCCCCCCTCATCTTAAACCTATGCCCTCTAGTTACACACCAAGAACAATTTTCAGAGGCCAATTAATCTATAAACCTGTACGTGGGGAAGGGAGAGTGAACGCTGGCGCGATTAGCTGCCACTGCTCTCTCTTTGAATTGTGTCTTTGAATTGTGTCTTTGAATTGTGTATTGTTGATGTCTTTACTATTTATTTTTTTTTTTTTTTGTCGTTATTTTTTTTTTGTTTTGTTTTGTTTCATTCCACTTACATGTTTTGTATTCTGTTTACTAAATTTTGTAAGGTGCCCTTGAGAGTCTTGAAAGGCGCCCATAAATAAAATGTATTATTATTATTATTACGTCTTTGGCATGTGGAGGACCCAGAGGAAACCCACCCAGTCACAGAGAGAACATGCAAACTCCACACAATCATGATCAAACCTGGGCCTCTGGCGCCGTGAGGCAGGAGCTCCACCAGCTGCGCCGACCCTGTTTTCAGTTCTGGATAACCCTCAATGAATCTCGAAATATTTGGTTGGCGTCACACACAACTATTGTTGCTGCAGTCATGTGTCAGCTACCCTTTTCATCATGAACATTTTTCAATTCACACAAACGCAATAAAATCATACCAAAGAGCCCTCCAGTCTAAAAATAGATGCTGGCCCCACTTGTTCCGTGGGGACCATCTTCCTCCGCCAACGCCTGCGACGATAAATATCTCCCTTATTCGGTTTCACATGGAATTTCCAACCGAATAACGGGGCGTATTCCCAGCCATCAGGATCAAAGTCTTCTTTCTGTGATACATCAGATCCGCAAATTAGAAACTCTTGGATTTTAGTGTTCTAATGAATTAAAAGCAGCATTAGATAAACTGATAGAACAATTTTTGTTTTAAATCTTCCTCAACATGGGCAAAGGGAGAAAGATAAATTACATGTTTGGAAATTTTCTACAAATGTTTATGGTTGTTGCATTTTGAGCTTCACAAGTAAATCACAAGGAGCAGATACTGACAGTCTCCTGGGGAGCCAGGACCCTAACCATTAAAAACACGATCCCTCCAAAATAAATATCAGTATACAAGGACTACTGAATACTCCACAAATCCGAATCAAGAGTCCCAAATTAAGGAGATATTACACTGGTGAATTGAACAATATCAGGCCTCAGATGTAATGCTGAGGAAGACCAACACATCAATCTCAATATCAAGCCATTCCAAAATGCTTCACTGTCAAGTATATCATCATACTGTTGTACAGCAGGAAACAGAGTAGTCAATTTGTATACTGTAATGTCCCATCAACAAAAATGAAATAATACTTTAAAGATGGTGGGGGGGATAATTACTGGCTAGGCAACTCCTCTGCCCTTCTTTGGAGGGTGTTGGGATCTTCACGTTATACTATGGAGTCTTTTGTGTTCACCTGAGGGTGCAGACAGGGTCTCAGCTTAAACCTGGAACCCCAGTCCAAATTCCCAAAGCTACTTTGGAGTACACGGGACACAAAACACAGGGAAGTACAGCGCAGGAACAGGTCGTCTGGCCCACAGTGCTGAACTAACGCAGTAATTCATGCAATTAATAAGTTTTAAATTCTAATATCGAGTCTGGTGATCCCGTACCTTAACTTGACGAGTGGTGGCCTTCATGACGCGCTTCCGTATCCACCGGCGACGTCTGTGTGTGTGATAGGCTTTCTCAGTGGGATTCCAGGTCTTCGCCATCTTGTCTGGAGGAACAAAAGTTCCATACTCCCATCCTTCAAGAGGCAGAAAACACGTTACAGAATATCCAGCAAATTACCTTTGTTGGCACTTCAGTTATGGGATTCCTGAAGATGCAACAGAGGGGAAAGCATGAGATGAATCAAGATGTCTTGGTTAGGCGTCAAATTTGGATTGCAATATAGCTTGAATTTTGAGGAAGACAAAGGAAGGGGCGGGACAAAAATAGTATTTAGGCCCAGAGGCGGTTTGAGCTACAGGAGCAATACACTGGGTCTTTCAGAATAAACACTTTTGCATTTTTGCAATCCCAATCAAAGTTAATCTAGAAGATATGACATTTGTTCACATCATGTTCCCCCCACACAATCATCATCAGAATGACCATATAATTTGTCTTAAAGTTAGCAGAATAAATATTGTGAGCAAGATACCTGGGATATGAAATGGTGCCATGGGATAACTTAGCTCCAATAGCCAGAAAGATGTCTCAGTTGAACATTTCAACCTAAAGGAAGCATCTCCAACAATGAAGCTCTCCCTCAGTACTGCACTCACATTTGGAAGCTAAATCTGATACTCGAGCACTTGGGTTTGGATTAGATACTGCTATTCTAATAGTGAAATGACTGTGCAGCGAGGAATGAAAATGTGTACTTGCAATCTTGCAATGGAACAGACAGAATTTGTACTTTCTCCCTTTGACCGCAAAGGTTTTCTCCAAGTGTTCTGGTTTCCTCCCACACTCTAAAGATGTACAGGTTTGTAGGTTAATCGACTTCGGTAAAATTGGCCGTAGAGTGTAGAATAGTGCTAGTTTATGGGGTGATCGCTGATCAGACTCGGTGGGCCTGTTTCTGTGCTGTATCTCTAAAGACTAAACTAAAGTCTAAAGAAACTCGGAGAGGGTTGAAGCAATAAACTAGAAAGGTTCTGACAGCAAAGGGCTAAATTCTGCATGGGCAATTTTAATCTAATCTACACACTACGAAACAGATGGGATCATTACAATACTATTGCGAAACACGTGTCTCTCACAGGACATGTGCCAACTTACCATCTTCATCTACTGCTCGAGAAAAATCTAGATCCCATTCTTCCTTCCATTCCCATCCATCAGGACATTCAATCTCGTCTATCGATAAGTGTCTATTCCCTTTCTGAAAAAACAGTTATGCCATACTCCAGAAAGATAATGCTTCCTAAAATGACCATCACATCCACGGAAACAACTAAAAAGGCAAGGGTTGTGGTGTAGGAATCATGGGCTTCCTGTCTTTAAATATCTAAGTGATAAGATGCAAGTCTCCCTTCTCCATCTACTGGCAAGAGTATCTTTTTGAGTTGGCACGGTGACCTGGAAGGATGTGTCTGAGGTACTTGTCGAATGGAGATTATGTGTGCAAGTCTGAAATCAAATACCGACAACTGAAAAAAGTTTGTAACTCTATCTTGGAGCAGATTAGCAAACTTCTCTAAGCCACGGAAGGTACTTTCTGCATAAACTCAGCAACAAATAATCAAATATTGTTTTGGCCATTTACCATTGAGATTGTAGCATCTACATGTAAAGATTTACAGATTTGATATGCCGAAATAATTTAGAAAATAAAAGGATTCTGTGAAGATTAATTTTCATCCCAGTGAGTCAAGTTTTGATTTACAATGACTACCAATTATTGAGAAAACTAACTGGACTTGACATATATTTGACTACCTGATGTTTAACAATACAAAATGACTTGTGAAACACCTACTGCATCAGTGTACGGGTCGAAAGCTGGGCTCCAGTCACCTCCAGCTAGATTACTTTCATTTTCATAAACATCATTTATATATTCACTGTGCCCAGCATCAGAATCAAACAGCAAGCTGTAAAGAGAGGAAGGAACGAGTGAATTCTCACATGTAAATCACACCTCACATTCATGTCACTCGCTTATGGTCACAGCCGAGCTGCAATTTAACTCTAACGCAGCATCTGAGCACTCACTCAACAGGAAAAGGAATCAAGTGAAGTAACTTAAAAGAGCACAAGGTGCATTGTGTTTGTTTGTTTGCAACTGATGGGCTCAGGATGTTCATAGATGAAGCAACTTTTGAACTATGGTCATTAGTTTAAACACAGCTATCTATTCCCACAAAACACGACCCTACCAAGAGCAATGTGATGATGAATGGCTGCAATATGTGATGATTGAGGGACAATTTTGATCAGAACAGCAAGAACAATTTGGTGAAATCACAGCTCCCTTAATTTTATTGTGAGATAACTTTGAAACTCAGTTTTACAATAGAGGAGGCCATTTGGTCAACAAGATACGTTGGTATTGTAATCATTCACTCTACCCCAATTTCTCTCCACATACCACACTAAGGAGTAACAGATGAGCCAATTAATCAACTATCAGCATAACTTTCGGATGAGGGTAGAAATGGAAGTATCTTGAAGAAACCCACACAAACGCCACACAGCACCTGAGGTCAGGATTGAACCGGCCGTGCTGGAGCTGTAACACATCCGCTGCCCTTGAGGGATTCACTTCTACATCATCTGACACTTACTGCAAAGCTCATTATAGATTAAACAAATTTACCATTGCTCTGGGTCGATGGTCCACTTTCCATCCCATTGCCAACCTTTCAGAGGGTGGAAAGCCTTTTTTGAAAGTCGCATTTTACCCATCGCATCAGAAAACATCGGATGCTGCAGCAATCCACTGGTACCCCAATGGCCCATTACTTTTGCTTGATTTTCATACTGAAAATTAAAACAGAAAGCATGACTGCTAGGCAGATAAATATGGCCACCATGAAGACACAATCATAGATTGTTTAAGTTAGATATGGACCAGGATGGGCTTAGTTTAGTTTATTATTGTCACATCTACCGACGTATAGTGAAAAGCTTTTTTGTTGCGTGCTATCCAGTCGGCGAAAACACTATACATGGTTCTTCCACTGAGCTGAGTTACACGGTATCGGCCAAGGCATCATCTTGAGCAGCTGGCTCTGCACATCTGAAGCCTGCACTCCCTTTATCACTGCAACCAAAATGGATCACAGGTGAAGCATGTACTAGGCCTCCATTGTAACACTAAATGCCAACAAAAGGCCTACATGGCATTCTGTAGGATTATATCCTGAACCACAGAAAATAAAGATTATTTATGTTTTGATGAAGGTCACTGAGCTGAAACATTGAGTCGGTGTCTTGTTTCACACATGCTACCTGACTTGCTCAGTGTTTTCGGTCTTGAAGGTTATTCAAGGGATGATGGCTGCACATCTCTCAACCGGAAATGAATTGCTGATTATTTTGAAGATAGACACAAAATTCTGGAGTAACTCAGCGGGACAGGCAGAATCTCTGGAGAGAAGGAATGGGTGGCGTTTCGGGTCGAGACCCTTCTTTGCTAATTATCTTGTTGTCCATGCTTGCAGGCTCATTGGCTTGTTGAAAGTGTAAATTGTTCCTAGTGTGTGTAGGGCAGTGTTAATGTGCGGGGATCGCTGGTCAGCACGGACCCGGTAGGCCGAAGGGCCTGTTTCCGTGCTGTATCTCTAAACAAAAACTAAACTAAAGACTGCATGTTCTAATTCCTCCTACGATGGTCTGATTTCCACACACATCCAAAGGGGGAGTAATCAGAAAAACATCATACCAACAACCTGTCTGACACTGAATATGGGAGGGGGGGGGTGGGTGCTCTCAGCCTTTCCACAAATAAATGTACTATTTCAGCATTGGCACCGAGTTTGTAAGAGAGGACTGAACTTTCCACCAGTCTCTGAGAACCTCCTCAGAAAACAGCTCCACCGTCTGATATCAAGGCACTGAATAATTACATTAGGACAACTATCAGAGTAGTTACAGAACCAAATGATTGTTCAGCTGATTCTACGCAACTTTTTCTGATAATGTTTTCAAAGATTCAACTTACTCTTTCTGCAGCAACCATAAATTTTCCATCAATGAGCTTTTCAAATTCCTCTTCATCAGAAGACAGCCCCAGCCAGATCCATAGGCGGAGATGAGCTGCAACCCTCATTTCATTAATCTTGTCATGGGGGTACTGTCAAAATCAGTTAAATAAAATGGCAATTAATGTTTAGTTTAGAGACACAGCGCGGAAACAGGCCCTTCGACCCGCCGAGTCCGCGTTGACCAATGATCCCCGCACACTAACGCTATCCTACACACAAGTGACAATTTACAATTATACCAAGCCAATTAACCTACAAACCAGTATGTATTTGGATCTAATCTTTAATGGAATTCATTCTAGACGTAATAGTGGCTAAAACAATGGTTTGTCACTTCATTCTCAGAAGAGGATATGGGGGTGATACTTTTGAAAACACTCAGGCAATATACCTTATAAGGAAAAAGGTAACAGCTACTATAAAAATAACACTTGAAATCACAGGAGAAAATTAAAAGCATCACTCTTAAATATCTCTGTCCATCTCAGGGTTAAATATACTTCCTCCATATGCCTACATTGTTATATTTCATCTTCACCATTTATACAGTAGCAATTTTGAATCAGCTTCAGTAAAATAATAATGGGTGAAATAGTTATTTGATAAAATAAATTTGAAAGTCAAAGCAGCAAAGGGCACAACAGACTGAGGAACAAACTGCTAACACCAACATTTCTGGGAAATTTTGACCCACCTTCATAAACACGGTTTGTAACTTCCCACAGAATTTCCCACAGGACTTCTTGTCGCTACTCGAAAACAGAACTAAATGCGATTTGATGCGAGCGTAAGCAACTCGTTTCTCTCCAGACAGCATCCAGATTATGATGTCAGGTAAGCTTATCTGAGACTGCAAGATCAGAAAAGAATGTACAAGCTTTTACTTATTCAGTCTGTTGACTTTCCCTTCCCCTTTTCTTATATGTCTCCTAACCTCTTGTGGGGAGCCTGGAGTGAGAGCTCTGGAATATCCTGACCACAGACAGCACAATAGCTCAGCCCACCCACCCCCTTGGCACTTTTCACGGCAGTAAATGGATAGCAATCAGCAGCTGGAAACATAGATTGAGAATTGTTGCACAGGAGGCCACTATTCAATCCATCAACTCTATGCTGGCTCCTGGCAGAGTATCCCGAATATCACAGCTTTTTGTTTTTACCTCTGTAAATTATTCTTGAGTGCCTATCAGATTCACTTTCTGATTGAACTGTTTGATTCCATTACACATTACATTTGATTCCATTACAGTGAATTCCAGATCACAACGCGAGTCAGAGTCATAGTGTGGAAACATGCCCCTCAGCCCAATTTGCCCATGCCGGCCAACATGCTCCATCTCCACATGTCCCATCTGCCTGTGTTTGGCCAATGTCCATCTGAACCTATCCGATCCATGTACCTGTCCAAACTAGCCGTTGTTACAAAATCTTCCTCACAGCTCCCTCCACTGTCCTTTTTTTGTAGACAAAAGGTAATCGGCATATATTTTGTTCCTTGCCATTGGTGCCTACAGTGAATTGTCATCCTATAAGCTGTTTAAGTTGTTTAAGGGCCTAATCTCATTAATGCATTTTACTTTTTATACTTTCTGTAATATTAAAAATTCTAAAAATGTAAAAATCTCGTGTTTAACTTTTTTAAGAGGCGCTGATACACTGTCCCATCTCTATCTTCCTTGTAACTAGAACCTAACATTGTAAATGTGTCCTCTGGTGTTCAACCACCTGCCAGTGGAAATTGTTTTTCCTTATTTATATTTTCAGAACAGGTATTCATTTTTTATCAAATCTTCTCTACACCACAAGAACAACCCCACCTTCTCCAGTCTAATTTACAACGGAAATCCCGGGAACTGTTCCAGTAAATCATTTTTGTTTTTTCTGCAGCATCTTGACATTGCTCTCAATGATATCTGCCTTAAACTGGACACCCTGCTTTGTATTCCTTTATGTTATGGATAGCAAGTTTATGGGCCACTCTCTCAATATGCTAAACCACTTTCAATGATTTGTGTACATATGCACTCAGGTCTCTTGGTTCTTTTAGAGCCATCCATCTTTTCCCCACCTCTTCAGCTGAAGGGAGCTGCCCCAACAGTATTTGCAGAGCTGTCATTATCAATACATTTACATCAATGCTGCAGAATTCAAGTATCAAAATACAGAATAAACTGCCTGACAGTTTGACTGACTTAAAGCAAATCTAAACTGAAAGGAAGCTCAGGGAGTTAATTAAATTAATGGACAGAAAGTCACCAATTTACTTAAAATATATTGTCTGACCTGTTGAGTATTTACAGCAAGTTCTGTTTGTTTAGGATTAGGATTATTGTGCAATACCTTCAAATCATATAATCCCTCTGCACCATCATACACAGGGGAAGCCAATGAAAACCAAAATGAAATGGGGAAATAAAGTGGCACTTTGTTTCATAAAACTCCTATCTCTGCAAAATCAGTTTAATTATCACTGCACAATGTCTAAAACAAAGTCACAGGATTGTAATTATGAATAAATAATGTGGGCAACACAGATGTTGAAACAGAATACAGTAAGAAAATCTTTGGAGACACTCGGGTGGGGGAGGAACTAGAAAGATCAGGAGGTAGGGAAACAAACAGGAACATATACCTGTTCCCATGCAACCACATAGCTTTGTTGGCAGTGGTTACTGATTAGTAACTTGTGTCCCACCATTTACTTGAGGTTATACTGTGCACATTCCTGCTTCACAACTCCCATGTGCATGAAATATTGCCCAAGGTGGAAATGCTGAACAAAACATTTTTATTCCAGACTTTATACACCCTGTCCATTGATACAAATTAATTCAAATATAAATCATAGCTCTTTTCTTTTTTGTCTTTCTTATCCTGAAAGATAATATCTTGGTTCCTCTTGGTCATAACCGGTCAATTCACATTAGGTCTATCAGCACCTGAGTCGCACCAGACATGGTCTCAGTGTGACGATTCATTTCTGACCATTACTTTAACACTATTACACTGTTTCCCACCAAAACAGTTTCACACTCTGAAGTACTTCTGGGGTGCAGTGACTTGTAACATAGACAACTGTTTCTAACCCTCAACTGAAAATTAATTACAAAATTTAAAATGTTAAAAGTGATTACATTATAAAGTTCCTTGGGACTTCCAGAAGTGTATGAGATCCTACTCCAATCAATGTGCAACTCCCAATACTTGTCCTCCTTGTTTTCTTCTTCAACTTCTACGTGCTGGCGTTTCTATCAGTCAACCTGTTTTAAACACTCTCCAAACATGTTATGGTACCTCCCAATCCTGTTACAATTCAACCAGTCCAGAACTTGTCCAAATTCAAGGAACATAACTGCTTCACACTGGAATATTCCCCCTTGTACACTTGTAGTAAGCACTAGAAAGCAAACCTCCTCTGCTAATGATGTGAGCTTCTCAATCCAGTCTTCGATTTCAGGCAGCTTGTCTTGGATTTTAATGTTTTTATCCCTCAATTTCTCTGCAGATTTGCTAATTTTCTTCAGAATTAGAATTTGCTGACCGTACAGGAACTGATCGAGAACAGTCACATGGGGTAGCTTTTTCACTGATGGGAGTGACCGACTGCAATGGGGAAGGAAAATAAATAAATTAGCTACAAGGTTTAAGCAATGGAGGTTGTCAGTGCCATGTACTGCCTGTGCAAGGTGCATTGCAATCATTCATGAAGTCAAACCATTGTATAGACAGAATAATAATCAGAAAGTTATGAAGTAGTGAGGTAGTGAACTATAATTAATTAACCAGCATGTCTTTGAGACTTGGGACAGAGTGGATAATTTAACAAAACCCGTGTAGTTACAGGGAGAACATGCAAACTCTACACGACAATACTCAAGATCAAAATCCCTGGTGTCCTAAGGCAACTTTGCTAAAAGCAGCAGCACTGCCCATCCCTGGGGTCAGATTATTCTCAGTTGAATTACCAAGCAGTTTACTCTGAGGGAGAGATACTATTCATGTTATGTTACAATTCCATCCATTTTCACAGTCAATATAACATTGCTGTTGTTTCTGCAAGGGTGAAGATTATATTCACCAAGCTGAATAACGTCAAGTTACGAGTGGAAGAGTTTCCATTTTAGAGGCTTCTGGTTATATCCAAATGCAGACGTATTAATCAATACCTTGCAAACAAGTTCTCACTCACATACACAATAGAAGCAGTAGACCCTTGGTCCCTTGCACCTGCTCCACTATTTAATATAGTGGCTCATATTTGCTCAGCACCAATTTTCTGCACAAACCCATATTCCTTAATTTCCTAAACATAGGAAAATCTATGAATGTCAGTCTTGAGTTCATTAAACGACTGGGCCTCCCATTATCCTCTTGGGTGGAAAATATCAAAGATTCAGTACCTCTGAATTTTATTCCTTGGAGTGCAGTAGGTTGTGGGGCAATCTTACTTTTATGTTATCCCACTTTCACATCAATTCCCTACACACAAGGGGCAATTTTACAGAGGCCAATTAACCTACAAACCTGCACATCTTTGGGATGTGGATGGAAACCGGAGCACCCAGAGGAAACCCATGCAGTCACAGGGATAATGTATAAACTGTACACAGACAGCAGCCGAGCTCAGGATTAAACTCAAGGACAGGGACGAGCCAGAGGCTCTGTTGCTGTGAGGCAGCAGCTCTACCAGCTGCCAAAATAGGTCCAATGAAAATTGTAAAAGCGCCAATGAACAAGACAAACCCACCAAGACATACTGAGAGAGAGGAAACATCACATTTGTCCTTTAAAGTGCATCTGGTCCCAGGAGATGAATTTAAATATTTAATCTACATCTTTTAGTGGATTGACTTAATGCTACCTACTTGCAATCTTTCACCACACGATCAAGCATCTTTATCCATGCCCCTGTGAGTTGGGTTCCTGCAGCTGGCAATGCTTGCTTGACGTCTTCCAAATTAATTTTCTAAAGAACGTGAATTAATAATGTAGCATTATCAGAAACTTCACCTAATATTTCAAGATTTACCACCTGAAATTGGGAGGGGATATGTGTGAATATATGTTATATACATTCACACACACATTATTAATGATTTTGATATGAATGTAGGAAATAATGTTTAGTAATTTGTAGATAGGTAGTGTGTTTAATGATGAAAGGACAGATGCACAGGCCAATGGCAGATGGAATTTAATCCTGATTAGTGTGAACAAAAGTAGAAATGGGTCATTCCCAAAATTACATGAAAATGACTGCATAAAATATTAAATAAAAAAGTTATTTACCAATCGTGTATTTAATGCCAATTTCACTGCAACGCTATATTGAAGGGGTTAGAACGCAATGGGCCAAAGGGGATTAGCCCAATATGCCAAATTGGTCGGCATGGACAAGGTGGGATGAAGGGTCAGTTTCTGGTCTGTCCAGTTCTACGACTCTCTGACAGCCCACTATTTTTTTGTTTCTACATATTTCATTCGGTCATGCACTAATATCTTACTGTCCAAACCTCTCCCAATCACAGGCTTTCCCATTTATTCTCTCGCACGGCTCTATACTTGCAGATATTTAACATTTTCCAATTCTGACAAAGTTTTATTGATCTGCAACTTTAATTCTATTTCACTATTCACAGAGGCTGCTGACAGGTGTAGCGTTTACAAATTATTGCACAAAATACTCACCAGTCTATCTATGATTTTAAGCAATATATTTAATCTGTCGAGTCTGTGGTCAATATTTTCCCAGAACGATGGCAGAGCAGCCACAGGTTTTGTGTCACACCAGAGGAGGTAATGATAGTAGTTTCCTGCAAGCATAGGATGACATAGGGTTAGTGACCCTGAAACTAACTGACATAATCAGACTTTTATTTGTACAAATTCAAACTTTAGCTCTTAAAACCACACTAAACTTTGGTTAAGTCAAATTATTTCACAGAAAATAAGTTTTAATTCTCATCAGTAAGAGCTTATACTTTTTCACTCTAGCTTTACCCTCCAGTTGGATAGGAAGATGGAACCTGAGCATTCATTTTGTTTATCAATCTCTGCTGCCTGACTTGCTAAGTATTTCCAGCATTACCTGGAATTTTAACATGGGTTTTCTGCAGTATTTTCCCTTAGATTTGATGATCAAATCAAATCTAACGTAGGTGCAGAGTTCTCCCAGGACCCTGCTGCATTTAAAAAATGACCAAACGTGCATTCACCTCGTTGCTGAATGTAGGAGCTTGCTGTGTACAAATTAGTTGGCAGTACGTCTAATAGTTTATAATTTATCCTCACTGGGACATAAAACTTCAAAATAATTAATTGCTACAACCTCCCATCAGAACCCTTGATGTTTTACAGTTCCAGTGCCTTCTTCAGTGTGCACATTGTGTTTTTGATTTTTTGTCTTTGGAGCGAATTCTGTCTTTAATTTGTGTATTGGTGATGTCCTTATTATTTATTTTACTCCGACTATATGTTTTTTCTCTCGTTAATTTTCTGTAAGGTGTCCTTGAGACTTTGAAAGGTGCCCGCAAATAAAATGTATTATTATTATTATTATTATTATTCAGTACCATCCAATATAGCTACTTACCATCAAATACAGGTTGGCTGTACTGGGTGGCAGATGCGTGAAGTTTACAAGACTTGTCAAATCTATTCCCGTAATTCCCCATGCTGACCTCAAAGTGGATTGGCTCCTTAGATTCTTGCAGCTGTGTGGCCGAGTAGAAAACAACGCAGAGACTGTACCTCCGCCTGTGTAAGTACTTCTGCAGCCATACAATGAAAACATAGACATTTCAGAATACAAAATAACATTTCAATATTGAAACATGGAAAGATAGGTGCAGGAGTCGGCCATTCAGCCCCTGGAGCCAGATTCACCATTCAATATGATCATGGCTGATCATCCACAATCAGTACCCCATTCCTGCTTTTTCCCCATATCCCTTGATTCCTTTAGCTCTAAGAGCTAAATCTAACTCTCTCTGTGGCAGAGAATTCTACAGATTCACAACTCTCTGCGTGAAGAGATTTTTCCCTCATCTCGGTACTAAATGGCTCTTATTCTTAAACTGTGACCTCTGGTTCTGGACTCCCCCAACATCGGAAACATTTTTCCTGCACCTAGCCTGTCCAATCCTTTAAGAATTTTATATTAAGAATTCTATACTTTTCAGAAGAGATTGACAAAACCGAAATCTGACCCCACATCAGGAGAAGGCTTGGTGAAAGGATGACAGGAAGGATGTCAGAAAGATTTAATGATAGAACTGACGAAGGAACTTCAACCTGGAATATTAACTATAATTTTATTTCTGCCTGACTTGCTGAGTGTGTGTGGCCTTTTCTGTTTTTGAGGTTGGAATCTCAGGCAGCCATGGTCGAGCAATGCAACAAAAACCCACATCAGGCCAGAACAGGAGCAGTGCAAAGTCAGGAGGTGGCTATAGAAGTAGGAAAGGGCAAGGGTACAAAGAAGCTCAAAGGCAGAGGTGAGAATTTTAAGCTCAACGTTATGGCTCGATTCATAAGCAATGCAAGTCAGTGACCACAAGGGAATGAGACTTCATGCGACCTGAACAACAAATAGTTATTCTTGCTTCGGTTGATGGAGGCTGGAAGAGGACAGTTGGTTGGAAGACCATTGGAAATTAGTCCAGTTATCAGATCAGGGATTGATCAGCAGATGGGTTGAGATGACTTACATTGCTTCATCAATGAGATCCACTGTTTAGCACACCTCTCTCTAAACAATATGATTATAATCATATTAAAAATATAATCTTAACTTTAAGTCATAAAACACTAAAGTTAGATATTGCCCTTATTCTACATTCCTCCAATGGAGCCACTGGCAAAGTAGGTGGTTCAATTTAATCTAGTATCAATTTGCATTTAAATCACAGAAGTACAAGAAAGGTTCACTCATTCTAGTAAACCACAAGTCCAGATACTGGGATTCAAGATGTTGAGCAAGAAGAGCCTACTGTGTTAATACCTGTACTATCAAGGAATCTTCACTAGGCAGATCAGCAATGTTATTTCCTGAAAGTTCTCCCATTTTGGTTATTAATTCTATCAAGATTCGACCACGGTAATAGACTCCTTCCATCTGAAAGAGAAAGCGAGCATTTTAACTGGAACATCCAGACTTATTTTCGCTCGATGGGTTTCGATTTGTTATTGTCAGTACCGAGCTATGGTGAAAAGCTTTGTTTTTCATGTTATCCAACAAAGTCAGGTAATGCTATACACAAATACAAACTAGCCAAACTCAAATACATTACGTAGAGCAAAGGGAAAGGTATGGAGTGCAGAATATAGTTTTCATCATTGTAGCGCATCAGTTCCAGTTTTAATGTTCGCAGATCACATCTGGAGCATGGACCGGACTGGACTAAGTAGATTTTAAAAAGGAATCCAATAAGCACATCTTTTCAAATATTTTTGAACATTAGCAGCTCCCTCTGCAGTGAGTCTTGAAACATTGCTCAATAAATAGTCAGGTACCTTTCCAAGATTTAACTCATCATCCTTATCCACACCATCAAGACCTTCCCTGGGACTGCCATAAATATTCAAAAAGCATGGTCCAAAATGTGGAAGGAATCCGCCTGCGTCATCATCTGTTGGAATGAAAACCATTATGCATCATGACCAAGTAATCAATAGTCAGACTTAAATCGGTTCAGGATGGAGACCCGACTTAAACAATGAGCAGGGATGCAAACTGAAGCTGGAATGTGGATAAAAGGCTGCTACCGTAACATTCACAGTAGAGTTCAGAAGTTTATCTTTTATGACAATTTGGCATCATGTTCGGCACAGACATTGTGGGAAGGGTTCATATCTGTGCTGTATCCTACTTGTCTGCAAATTAGTTGCCGCACATCCCACGGAGATCGCATTTTAAAAGTACTTTGCTGAGTAGCAAATGACAGGGCAAGTGATAAAAGACATCCTGAGGTGGTGAATGGTCCTTATAGAAATACATGCTTTCCAAATCTTGTACAAGATTCCTTCTGGAACTGTGGTACATTTTTATAGTCAGAGAAACAGGATGAGTACTGTGCAAACTGTTGCCCTGAGAGTCAATTTGAGCTTCTGGACCAGTAGATCCTTGTTTGGGAATGTGGGCATAAGCCAGAATCAGAGACAAAGAAAAAAGCAGATTCAAGATGCCTCCCCCTAAAATAATATTCAGGACTATAGTTTTACCTTCTTGTCCCATTGATGAAATCTTTAAGATATTCAAGTGTGTCGTTCCTAAAGGTTTATTTTTGATTGCACTCTTCCTAAAAAGAAACATTTAAATTGTAACAATATGCAGTCGAAAGCCCAGAATAAATCCATCCAAAGTATATTTATTTAAAAATGTCTGCAATCCATCCCTACAACAACTGACCTTCCATACTCCCTAATCAGGAAGCAATGCCTAGTCCTTATCTTAATCTATTTATTTATTATTTATTAATCTATAGATTTATTAATCTATTTAAGGATGGGCTTCAGTCCCAACAGTGTAAATGAAATAGAGTGACATTCACCTACCGATCATAAACCGTGAACCAGATATTGTCACTCAATGATGGGAACTATATTGGGGGAAAATGTGGAAAAGTTATCATCATTATGCATATTTTACCCCAGCATTGTCTGCGGCCCCCAAGCTAATGGAAACTGAATGGCAACACCATACCCATTGCCTGCAGAGCCAATCAGCCAACACTCCCCACCCACTGACTTGACCCGCTGAGTCTGGCCGCCTGTTGAAGAGGCTTGTGTACCATTCCACACCACACCATCCAGAGGAAGCTTAAAGCTCTTTACCTTAAACCTGTATCAACCCTATACACACTGGAAGAACTCAAGCAGTGACTCACTGGACTGTATCAAACATGCTCTCTTCCTTGGCCCCTCCACCCAGCGACATTAGTTTATATTAAAAGTTGTATGTTCCAACCTTACCCTGCTCCTCAGGTAAATCACCTGGTTCCATTCAGGATTTATCTGGTTCTCTACCACTTTTGTTGCCACCTGTGAAGAGGATAACGGGTTAAATATCTTGAGCAGGTTCTTGATTAGGAAGGTTACAGGGAAAAGGCAGGAGAATGGGATTGAGAGGAAAAAATAGATCAGCCATGACTCCTTTAATTGCTGCACCCCCAGTGGTTAAGTCTTTACGTACTAATAAGAGGGGTGAACATACATTTATTTTACATAGACCAATATTCTTAACCATGTTTCTCTGGAATAAATTTCCTTCTCAAGGGAATGGATTCCTCCGTCCTCATCTACAATATGTTAAAGATAACCAGAGTGTATCAGATAGGGGTACAGCAAACAAGCAAAAGAATACCCCAGCAGAGTCAGAGTAAGAGAAAATCTATATAATTAAAAGTCTAAACTTGACCACTTCCTGTTTGCACAGTATATTGATTTTAGAAAAAACGCGACCACTTACGGCTGTGATATTTGGCCACCTTACTCAGAGTCCCCCTCCAGCTGTCAGGGCCAGAGGATTTTTCCCATCGATGAAAAATAAAAGACTTATTAATGTTTTTTAAATGTTGAGATTCTCTCTCCTGTCAATCACGCCATGAAGGCCACGCCCCTTCCAGTGGGAGGGAGGAAGGGCTATAAAACCCAGAAGTGTGGGCATGGTTCAGTCTCTGCAAGATGGAGGAGGGAGAGGGTCACGACTCTCAGCCTGAGCTGGAAATCTACAGAACACTGGGAATACTGACCTGTGAGTGCTCTTTATGTGTTTTTAAACTGTGCCTTTTGCAACTGTGTGGCTATTGAAATGTGTGCCTTTTGCAACTGTAAAAAAAGATGAAAATGTCTAAAATTGATTGTCCACCCTCCCCCTTCTCTCACAGTCTTTCACCTGTTTTCGGCAGAATTTCTGGCTGTTTCTGAGCTGCCTGCCAGGTTTGACTTACTAAGCTGCCAGGCCTGAGTGAGTGAGCTGCCAGCCCAAGAATCCATTCGGCCCACAATGTCCAGACTAGCTCTCTGGAAACCAGTCCCTTCGGCCCACAACACCCATGCTAGCACTCCAGAAAGCCCCCCCCCCCCCCCCCCAACACTGGCCAGCAATCTTGGAATTGGTGGAGAGGTGGAATATTGTGTTGGGGGACCAGCCCTCCCGTGTGATGCTGGGACCCAACTGGTCCCACTTAGTCTAGTGATGAGATAAAATTAAAGGCTCCTCATGCAAATACCTCATTTAGAGGTTTTTGACATTTAGGTAAAACAAGTTTTGAGGCATGGTGGCTCTATTAATAAAGAATGAGATAATCACAGTGGTGAGATTAATATTAGCGCAAGTTGCAAAAACAGCTTGGGTGGATATAGGAAATAGCAAAAGATAAGAAGTCACTGGTGGGGTATAGAGTCAGAGTCATACTGTACCACATGACAATAAACTAAACTACAACACAAAAACAAGCCTTTCGGCCCACCGGAGCCATGCCAATCTTTGTGCCATCTACATCAACTTTCCAACTGCAGGACTCTGACAGAAATATCAATGCAACCAGCTGTAGGGTCAAAACACAAGTCTGATCTGTCTTATGATTCAAATAACAATACATAAACTTGCTGTAGTATTGGATGCCAACAAGAAAAGGTTATCGGTTGCTTACCTTATTTCCAGCAAAGTTGACTTCAAGAAAGGAGTCAACACCACCTTTCCTGTAAGTATCCACTCCAAACATGTGCTTCAAGTTTGTCTTAAGCCCTTTTGTTACTGAAAATAGAAATGTGTTTGTAGGGAAATAAAGCACTGAAACAGGCCCTTTGGCCCTTCGAGGCCACACTGAGTCACCCATTTACACTGATCCGATTTTAGCTGCATTTTTAAGATGTGGGAGGACACCAGAGGAAATCCAAGCAAACACAAGTAGAATATATAAACTCCAGCCGAGGTCAGAATCAAACCCAGGTCTCCGGTGCTTTGAGGCAGCAGCTTATACTGGCTGTACTGCTTAGAGTAATAGAGTGATACAGCATGGAAAAAGGCCTTTCTCCCAACATGCTCACACCGGCCAATATGTCCCAGCTACACTAGTCCCACCTGTCAGCGCTTGGTCCATTACCCTCTAAACCAATCCTATCCATGTACTGGTCTAAATGTTTCTTAAATGTTGAGATAGTCCCAGCCTCAACTACTTCCTCTGGCAGCTTATTCCATACACCCACCTCCCTTTGTGTGAAAAAGTTACCCCTCAGATTCCAATTAAATCTTTTCCCTATTCCTATTAAACCTATGTACTCTGGTCCTCGATTCACCTACTCTGGGCAAGAGACTCTGTGCATCTACCCAATCTAGTTACTTCTGTGGTTTATGATGCCACGCAATGGGATAGCTCATCATCAGCTGGCTCACTCTCCCTGCCCGAGGAAGTAAAGAAACTGGCTCATTCCTGCTCATGGCTGTTCTGCAGGGAATCTTACTGGAAGGTACAATGTGCCTGATGAGGGCAGATCTAATCGACCCATTGTACCCAAACTCACCGGCATAAAACCTGCACCACTCAAGTGCAGGGGGGCTGCCAGTAGAGGTGACCCCCTCTCTACACCTGGCCTGGCTACCAATCCCACCAAATGTTAATGCCAATAGAATGAACTATGTATGAAAGCATTGAGTTAAGCCTGGGGAAAGAGGATTTCCAATGGGTGATATTGAATGGTGGGAGCATATGAAGGAAAATGGACCATAGTCAATCTGGGTGTAGCTGTGGACACCATATCAGTACTTTTGCACAAAATTAACTCCAATATGTGACATACTTTGTGAAATGTCTTCAGCTTTGTAGATCTTAAGAATGAATGTGACCCATCGAGAGAGAACACCAGTTGGCTGCAGCAGATTACTCTCCACGTCATCCTCTTCATTTGTCCCTTTCTTGTCTATCTGGTGCAACAAACAGATTTCAATTAGAAAACAAAATACATTCATGCTTCTTTTAAATTCAGCAAAGACAACGGGATGCCCATCATCGGCTCTGACCTCCCCATCATCGAGGGGATCTATCGCAGTCGCTGCCTCAAAAGGGCTGCCAGCATCATCAAGGATCCACACCAGCCTGGCCACTCACTCATCTCCCCGCTGCCTTCAGGTATAAGGTACAGGAGCCTAAAATCTGCAACATCCAGGTTCAGGAATACCTACTTCCCCACAGCCATCAGACTATTATTAAACTCAACTCAAACAAAACTCTGATCATTAACAGCCCATTACACTTTATCTGGTCCCATCAGTGTGTCAGGAACAGGTATGAACAAATTGCACTTTGGTAATAAAATGTGGTTGTGCTCACCGGTGCTTCATCACCTGCTCCCAGGATAATGATGCTGACTTTCAGGTAACCCTTAGCCATGGAGTGTGCATCATCAACTTCGTAGAGCAGAAGCCATTTCCGCAACACCGCATGATCTGTCACAGAAACGTCACACAATTACATAGAACATACTAGAGAAATGAGACGGTCAGTTTATCTGACCTGTGCACCATTTATGCTGCCTCCAATCTAGTGACCGGGGCGAGACTCGTCCTTGATTATGCTGGTGACCCTACCAACGCAACATGACATGTGGATAGATCAGTGGAAGGGAGGTTGGGTTGCACGATGGTCTGGGCTACGTCCATAACTCTCTGCAAATTATTGCGGTCTTGGATGGAGCTGTTCCCAAACCATGCTCAAAAAGTACCTAAACATATGTAAGCTACAAAGCCATGGACCAAGCAACAGTAAAGATAGCTAGAGGTGTATTTGTATATAAAATTAAAATCCAACCCCAACTGCAGCCGTTCTGATCCATCACAATTCTAAGGGCTATCAGATACACGTTGATGGGAGATATGGAGCTTAGGTCAGGTAGCCTGACTCTATTTAGAGTCGTGATCCTTAATGCAGGGCTGAGAACTTGTTTTTGTTGTTGGTAGCTACCCTGACATGTTGTCAGGCTCCTCTGGGAGTTACCTAAATACCTCTCTTTTTGGACAACATAATACGATGAACTGCATGGTCTCCCCCATGAAACAAATTCCTGCAGTGTCTGACTTATGATAACATTTCATGTGATTCATAGTTTTAAGGATCTTTACTAGATCCTGCAGAAAGTCTGTTCCTAACATCTGCCCGCCCTGGTTCCAAATCCCATATTTCTGCATTTAAAAACTCATCAATATTAATTCTGAAATTTTCTATTAACCCATTTACAGATTGTGAGAAAAATTCCAGCTTTCCACTCCCTTTTGCATGAAGAATTGCTTCCTGACACCTCCCATCAAGATGGTAGTTTTATTTATGTTACGGCTCCTTGTTCAGAACCCCCTGAGGAAATAGTTTCTCTATCCATCCTATCAAATCCTCTAATCACAGAACAATATCAGTTAGGTCACCATTTAACCTTACTTGACTCAAGAGAATATATGCCAAACTATCCAAACTCAAATGTAACAATTTTAGCTCCCAAGTAGGTTCTTTCTGACACTTTTCAAAACTGAAGGGTCAATGCTGGTACAGAATGACATTTAATTCCCTACCTGGAAATTCATAAACAGCGCCAATATCCAGCTGTAAAAGAAGGGATTAAAAAGGTAAAAAAAAGTTTCAGATCATCAATTGCTGCGCTAGCTGTGACATACTTTAATACCTTCGGATTAATAAAAATCTATCAACTGAGACAAGCAACCAACATCATTACATGGTATTTATACATTAGATTTCAAATCCACAAACACACTTGGGTTGAATGTTTAATTAGACAAGATTTTAAATTGTTTCCAAAATGCAAGACAACAATCGATGTGTAAACTCACTTTGAAAATACCAATCATGGAATCAGATCGAAGCGAATGTGAATTTAACACCTTTAAAAAATAAGGAAGGGTTCATGAGTTTAAATAATAACCAATGTCTACAACAGTTCCTAATATTTAACACTGCATCTGATATGCAAAATAAGTTACAAAACATCACACACAGAGAAGGTTACATGTTAAAAAAATGTTAGGGTACACTTCTTGTTCTCCCTTTTGGAATGAATACCAAATATGCTGGAGGGTGGTCATAATTAAAGTTCTACCTCTTTTTCCTATACTTCTAAAGTGAAATGAATAATTTATCTCCATCTGCCTTTTTAGATTTAATATCCTGGATTAAACCACTGGAGGTAATGACTCATCTCTATACTCTTTGTTGACATGCCAATCCAAACAGCAAGATCACTGGCTATGTGACCTTGGATTTAATCAAAGCTGAGCAATATTCACATGTAACAGGATAGATCGCTGTGTGCTTGCTTAACAGGTAGCTAAATAAAAACCAGGGAGAAATGTTAAAAAGACTCAATATCAACCATTTATCATAATAGAATAGAGTAGGGGAGTCCAAGACCAGAGGAGGTAGGTTTAAGGTGAGAGGGAAAAGATTTAAAAGGGACATACGGGGCAAGTTTTACAGACTAAGAGTAGAGGGTATATGGAAAGAGCTGCCAAAAGTGGTAGAAGCACGTACAATTACAAATTTTAGAAAACATTTGGACAGTACATGGATAGGAAAGGTTAGATCTCGGAAATAGCCATTTTTGTCAACATCAGCCACAGGAGTAAATATCACATGAATATTATCAGCTGTGATTTGGTAACAGTTTATATCTGTTGTTAGTTTTGGATCAACCTACCTGAATGTGTATCGAAGTATTGAAGACCTCTAATGGTGTTTTATGAAAATTCTGAAAGAAAATCTGTAAAACAAAACTGTAGTATTGACTAGGTACTGTTCTGATGATAAAGAAACCAAAATGTTGTACTTTACACAAGGTTAATTTGAAAAGGCCCAGAAGAATGAATATCTATGGTTTGATGTTTTTTCCAAGATCTCTCCACCCTTGCCCCCTCCCCCCCCACCCTCCCACCCCCATCCCACAAATGTTGTATAAATTTGTTTTAATGTTGTCTATGCAAGGGCTCTAAAGGTCCCCGTGAGAGTCTGGACAACAAGCATTAAGGGACACTCACTGAACCCCACTTGAATATTCATGAATTTCACTTTCTTAAACAAACACATCCACATTCCTGAAATCCACAGCCATGTTCTCTCACACATCTCAAACACTTACTGTTCTGATGCAAACTCACACATAACTCCAACTACATGCACTTACCTACATGTATTCACCTAATTCAATACCAAAATCAATAGCATGTTTACTTATTTTTACAGTTTAATGTATGAAAATCTCTCAGGCCAGGCCATGAATTAGATCATGATTAATCTTTATCTCATCTTGGTTTACAAAGCCATTGATCCCTACAAATGGTTCCAGTTATTTGACCTGCAGATGACAACCAACTGAGAGGTGATAATCTTATAATTCTTTCCTTGCAGCATGATGTTATTTGCTTTACCTCATCAAAGACTGGATTGTTCCCACGTTTGATCCTTGTTCGGAAAGACGAGTCTCCTACATACACCTTCACAACAGGTCTGATATTGACACCTTGGAGATGTCGGCCTTCAATAATCCGGATTCGAACCTATTCATGAAGATTTCATATTATAGAAAAATATAACACTGAAGATGGAAATTTCACCCATAATGCTTATGCCGACTCTGTGAAAGCAATTCTAACCTTGCCATAGATCACAGCTTCTAATGCAACCCTCATCCATAAGTACCTGCCAAATACCTTCTGCTATTATTTAAGAATCATCAGACTGATCAGTTTGAAGAAGGGTTTCGACCCGAACCGTCACCCATTCCTTCCCGCCAGAGATACTGTCTACTCCAGCATTTTGTGTCTACCTTCTTTATCACTGCACCTGTTTCAAGCCTCAAGTGCTGTAGAATATATTGGTCTCCCCTTCATCAGGACAACCCAGAAGGAATGAATTTTCCTGATGACCAATAGATGGATACCCAGGAATAGAGAGAGGGTTGTGCCGTTGGAGTTCAATGAGAAAGGGATGCAGCATAAACATTGGGGTGCATTGATTCATTCAAATGTGATATCACTCTCATTGTAAAATGTACAGTATTCTATAGTTAATAGTTGAGATTTGATGCATTGCATACAGTTGTAAATCACTGAGTAAATCAGTTCAGAAGAAAACCGTATGCTCAGGTCCATATTAGGAAAGACGAAATATTCCCAACATGGGCATTTCAATGTCGAGTCATGGCTCTGAGTCATGAATTAAAAGGATAGTCATATTAATATCTTCTACATTCTAACCAAACATACATGAGGTGTTTGTGAGGAAACCTGCTCAATTTGCTGGCATAACATCTCCTTTACCTGGAAGTCCTGTGGTTTGCTTGAGATGTTCTTAGTGAATTTTGAGGTTCCCCTTCCTGTATCTTGTTCTGGAGGCAACGGTGGGGGTCTTGCTGCAGGGTCTGGAATTCCGCTGATGTTTGTTACAGATGGCGGCTGTTGGGGTTTACCTAAAAATGAACACCGTGGTCAGTCACGCAAGCACACATATACAAACATACATATTCTGCATTGGAGAACAGGCAGGAGAGTGTAGCCATGATCTAACTGAATGGTGGAACTAACTCATGAGAACAAAAGGCCTCTTCCTGCTCATACTTCACATGCATACAGCAAAAAACACACAAACAACTTTAATTTTGGTCTGGATTTGAAACTTTATCTGCTATCTTTCTTTAGCATCAAAGCTTTACCTTCCTTGGGAATTTCTCAGTTAACATGTTTGCATATACTGAGGAGGTCTATTAACTCATTTATCCGACTAACCTCATACTTTGCAGCTGAGATGGTTCTGAAACTAAACCATTTACTATGGGCAGCATTAACATGCCTCGTGTGATTTAGTAATTTGCATTTCGGTATATTCTTTTAAGTTCTCAAAGTAATTTGTGATTATAGTCACTATTTTCAACTCACAATTTATAAACAAATGTCATAAAGTCTCTTCACTTACCATCTTCCTTATGTTTTTTGTCAGTTCTGGGCGCATCATAGATTATGTCAAAACTTATTGTGTTCTAGTAATGAAAGGGAGATGAATATCAGTTATATTTACAACAGTTGTGTATCTATTTAGTTCCTCCGTCCCAGCAATCTCTTGCAGGGATTAGGACCATGAGCAACCTCCACAGGATTGAGCTTCAGAACTCAATAGTTTATCGATGCGCATCCATGTTGGGCCTCAAGTGACCTTCCTTCTGAATCCCTACACCTTGTACAAGGTATATCAGAAATACGATGGAATACCCTCCACCTACCCAGGTGAGCCTCACTCCATCAACATCCACAAAACCTAAACAGCGGGCAACCCAGAGCAACCATATTGATTTATATCAATACATTAGCTTGGCAGTGGTGCAGTTAGTAGAGCTGCTGCATCACAACTCTACCAACATTCAACCTTGATCTCAGGTGCTGTCTGAGTGGAGTTTGCACGTTCACTCTGTGACTTTAGCAAGGCCTTTGACAAGATCCACATGGTAGTCTAGTCAGAAGGTTAGATCACATGGTAAGCTAGCCAAATGGATGATTCGGTACGAGTTTGGATCCCAGCAGCAGTAATTTTTAAGGTACAAAAAAAGTTGTCAAAGGGTTACCTTCGTTTTTTGTTTGTTTTTATCCAGCAGAGGAATTTGATTGAAGGATAAAATTTTGTTTTTTTCCCCAATCAGACCTCCAAGTCGGACAACAGTGGACCCAACAAGCCTAAGGGGAAACAAGCAAAATAAATTCCAGTCACAATTGCTGTTGAACACATCATTCCTGCCACAGGTAAAACCAACTTATAAGAATGTTGCTGACAATGTCATAGTATGAAAGAGCAAAGGAGGCAAAACATTTAACCCAAGAGAACTTTACTTGTTTTGTGCAAGAATTACTGATTTCCCCTGCTATTTTACCCACAGCGCTACTAATATTTATCCAATGTCCTTGTACATTTCAGATCATAGCAACCAGCAGGATCCAAAGATTTAACCTATGTTTTTTATAACTCATGCCTTCTGATTAGCAAACCTTTTGCCTATAGAACCTGTTTCTATTTAACCAAAACCCAATTGTATTTAAGCAAGTATCATACAAAACTTTGAAAGATTAGCCAATTGTTTGTACTTACTTCAGCACCAAGTTCTGGGCCAATCTGCAAAGCATTGCACTGTCAGACATGCTGTAATTTGGATCAGGCATAATTTACCAATTCATATATAAAACATTACTTAAGGCACAGCTGGAGTAACACGTTATCTCCTGTAACACATCTGGCCAACACATTATCTGTGCAGAAGATATTAATCAGGATAAAACAAAATACAAAGTGCTGGAGTAACTCAGCGGTTCAGGGAGTATCCCTGGAGAATATGGATAGGTGATGTTTTGGGTTGGGACCCTTTCTACATATTCATCTGGATGTTGCCTGGGTTTGGGCTATAAGGAGAGACTGGATACGCTGAGTTTGTTTCCCCATGAGTGGAGAAAGCTGTGAGACCCGTCGGACAAAATTATGTTGGGCTAATATCTCAGCAATCTTTTTTCCATACTAAAGATGTCTATAACTGAAGACATCGTTTTAAAGTAAGGAGCAGGAGATTTAAAGGGTTTTGAAGAAGAACGCTTTAAAGCAAAGTGTGAATGAAATCTAGAACACACTGCCCAAAGGAGTTGGTTAAGTAGGCAGGTACTCTCATAATATTTAAGAAATATTTAGATCAGTACCTGCAGTCTCATGGCACAGAGGACTATGGGCAGAATGCTGGAACATGGGATTGGTGTAGATACTTGATAGCCAGCTCTGACATGCTGCCTGAAAGCCTACATGCATCTGTGATGCATGACTCCTCTTTGTGACGCTTATCAAGGGAACACTAAATATCCTATATTGATATTCAAAGCAGCAACAGACCACTATTCAGCTGAACACACTTGTTATGTTTAAAATATCCAGTGCATTCATCTAAACAGCAAATGTGATAATATACTGGTAACGCGCTTGATGGTCCAGATATGTTTCTAGGAGTGAGAATGCTAAAGGAATCATCACTGAGAAGATCTTGCGACGTTTTATGGAGAGTGAGAGTGAGAAAGATGGGTCACTGAGTTAGCGGCTATGAAAGAAATCCTGCAGAGAATGGAGGAATATGCATCCCTGTGAAGGCAGAAGGAACTAATTTAAGTTGGCATCATGTTCAGCATAGACATTGTGGGCCAGATGGCGTATTCCTGTGCTGTTTTATATCATGTCATTTTTCCAATCAAATTGCTCTCATTCCTTTTGACTTTTTGCCTCTTGACTTTACTGAACAACCCTGTTGATCCATTTGGAGACTATTTACCTTTGTATTTCCTGTTCTGGTTACTCAGCAGCTCTAGCACCTGCTGTGTTCTTGTGACCACATTGACTATTTACAAGGCTTGGACGTTTACAGGGTACCCAGTCAATGTTTACAGATCCCACATGCTAAGATCACCAGCTTATATTATAGAACACTGGCCGAGGAGTTAGATAATATCTCCATATAGTGCAGAACAATGTTACCTGCTCTTTCCACTTTTGCCATTTTCTTTCAGGTGAATCTGCAGAGAGGATTTTGTATCTAAAGGATTTCCTTTCAATTTAAAGTCTAGTTTCTGATAACAAGAAGGAAAAAATACATATATAATTTTTAATATTAACAACAAATGGCTTTCAAATGTGGTTGCCTTCCTCCACCTCACCCAAGACTACCCACACATCCCCAAGTCATCTACACCCAAGTCCTCCCTTCACTTCAGCTTATGCTGCCAATGCATTTCATCTTATGCTCTTATCCTTGTCCGCCTTGTGCTCTCTACCTATCCCACCCATTATTGCAATTTTCCTCCCCACCATTACCATCAAGTGCATTCCTCCCCCCAGTGTTGCTGCATTCTCCCTCCTTTTCTCAACATATATCTTACATCACAACTGCTCATCCAAACTCCAACCCACCTCTCCCACCCAGTTGCAATGTACACCAAATTCCTCTCCTGCTCAGTTGAATTAAACGTCACACTACTGCCTGAACACAATTCTCTCGTTGACCACGTTGGCAGAAGTCACCCTGCGCCATTATCATTCTATGCATCCACCATCTTACCAGATTAAACCCATCCCTCTCTGCCTCACCCATGTAATCATGACATGCACGCACCCACCCTGATCAGTGATCATCTGCGTCACGGATAAGATTTGATTTTTATCTTAATCCAGAATAAGCAGTTTACTATACATGTCGGTCAAAACGTCTGCAATGACTCCAGAAAATGGTGGATCCCTTTTAAACTTTCATTTATAATACCTCGTGTTCATGCCATATTAAATGAAGCCTTTGCAAATTTGTGGGTACAGCTTTAAAGTTTCAAATTATGTGGAGCTTCTCATCTTGCTATTGCCTTTCCACTTACATCGTTCCATCGTACAGTAACATCTTCCTCTGATAAGCCTGTTCTCTTCTTGTTACCTAGAAAATGCGTTACAGTTATTCAATGTTGCGTACAGCTCAATCCAATTACACTCCTGATTTATGAATGATTGAAAAGGTTTGGGGAGTAAGGATATGATCAATTCACAGCAGGATATAAAGCGTGTGATTTGGTTTTGTATCTGAAGAGTTTGTGTGGCTGATCCAGTTAAGCTTCAAGTTGAGTGTCACATGGAGATACTGAATCTCTCTACCATTGGCAAATTTACTGTTAATAGCTAAATCAGTATTGATTAGCAGGAAGGCTACGGAGCCCATCTATTCTGAGAAATTTAAATGAGATAACGCAAAGTAATATTTAGCAGAGACACACTAATAAATAAATATATTTGCACGTTAACAAGAGAATTTCTAAAATGATACAATTCAAAAATCATATAAACTCATGAATAGAACAATGTTTACCAGAGATTTGAAACAAAATAGACAATAGACAATAGATGCAGGAGTAGGCCATTCGGCCCTTCGAGCCAGCATATGATACAAATCAAAATGTACAATTCTGATCTCCATGATTAGAATAGACATGTAGCAGATAAATTACAAGAATAATTTACAAGAATTATACAAAAATAGAGAGGTAAAAACTAAACAAGTTGAGTGCACCGCTTTCTAGGAAACAAAAGTTGAGGAATTGAGAATGATCCTTAAATTCAATCGAGTGCATACACATTTTTTCATTTGTGCAGGAATCCAAAACTAAGACAACAGTCAATAATAAATCCATTGTGAAATAAGAAGAAATGTATTTACCTAGATGGTGGTGAGAATGTGGAATTCAATACCACAGGAAATAGTACTCAACAGGGATTAGCAAAGATGCATTTAAGTGAAATCTAACAAAATAGATGAGAGGAAAATGGGGTATGCTGGCAGAGTGGTTTTAATGAGAGGTCCCCAAATATTATTCTCACTTGTTGCAACAGGAAGGCCCTGGGAACCTGTTTAAATCAGAAAGCTAAAACTACAGGGTCAAGGGTGATTTTTGGAAACAACTACAAATAATTCAGAAGGAAGATAACTGGACCAATAAAGCAGCATTTTCTCAGTATTTACAACTGTTTATTACCAGATTCGCGGCGTGCACTTACTTGTACTTTCCATGTCAATGGGTTCACAACGTGTCAGAGTTACATTCTCCAGGTGTTTCAATGGAAAGAATGCTACCAATTTATTAATGATCTCCCAATTAATGCAGGCCGGGGTCATTTATTTTTACACATTGTTTCCTCAAAGGGAAGCAGAGGAATGTTTTAAATCAAGAAGCAGATTAATTGGTTACTGTAAGTTACCTCTGGCGCTCGTGGATGGAATGAGAGTCAGGGGGAGTTAACGGTAAATAAATAGAAGAATAAGACTAATGAGACTGCTCAAAGAGCTGGCACAGACTTAATGGGCCTGCCATGTCCTAAGAAAATATGAGATATATTCTTGATAAGCAAGGGAGTTGTAGTTAATGGATTGGCAGGAATGTAAACAATCAGAGGTAATAATCAGGATAGCCATGAAATCAGTATTTGACTGTCACCCCTCTCTATGCCTCTCATAATTTTATTTGCTTCTATCGGGTCTTCGGGTTGCGATTGAAAGGGTATTTCTCCAAACATTTTGCTGTAATATAACTTGTCCAATATGGAATCTGCCTTCCAACTAAAATTCTCCCAATTCTTACATTTCACTTACAGTAACTTGCATTTATAATGCTGTTTATAATAAAGAAAATCCCAAGGGTCTTAAATAAAATCCAATCGTCAATGAAGGCGGCTATTAAGAGAATGGAAAGTGTTATTAGAAGGCTATTAAGAGAATGGAAAATGTTATTATTATGGAATTCAACAGAGACATGCCAAAGTTATCTAAAAACACAAGAACGTGCAGATGTTGACGAAAAAAATTCTGGATGATTGAAGCTGCAGGATCTGCAAACTCGTATAGATATTGTAAGTAGGTGGAAATATAGGGCCAAGGGGTGGTGTCAGGAGTTATGGGGAGAATGGGGTTGAGGGGAAGAATTAGACCTGCCATGATTGAATGGCGGAATAGACTTGATGGACCGAATGGCCTAATTCTGCTCCGATCACATGGATTTATGAAGAGGGAGATTTCGAAAAGAGTAAGTGCAACATCATAGGGCTGAATGACTATTATTGCAGTGGTCCAATGTTAAGGGGGATAGTTTCGAGAGGAGACTAGGTTCAACACACAAGCGACTCAGTGCATGATAACTAGATGGTAACTGCTCGGGATTTCGCCCAGTGGCCAGAGGGGTGGTTTTCAGTGGCTGGGCGGCCTTGACCGGCGATTGCCGAGGGTGATGTGGGGAGCACGGCTCACCCCCTCGTCTCCCTCACCTCTGAAGTTTACGGTCACATAGACTCGGGAACTCTGGATCCTGGAGACGGTCAGCCCTCCAACCTGGAGCATCTTCAGCCGCCAGCCACGTCTCCAGGTGATGAGTGCGCGGTGCCTTCCATTTCCCTCCTCCGGCGGGGCCGGTAACCCGAGAGGAGGGACACGGCCATTCGAAGGGCAGGCGTAACAAAGGGCGCCATGTGACAAGGCCGCACGGGCCCGGGCAACGCGACGCGACGGCGGACAACAACCGCCCGACGGAGCCCGGGCAACGGGCCACGTGACGGGTGGAGTCAGGGCAACGTGACGGGGGGGAGAGCCCGGGCAACGTGACGGGGGGAGGCAGGCAACGGGGTACGTGACGGGTGGAGTCAGGGCAACGTGACGGGGGGGGGAGCCCGGGCAACGTGACGGGGGGGAGAGCCCGGGCAACGTGACGGGGGGAGGCAGGCAACGGGGTACGTGACGGGGGGATTCCGGGCAACGTGACGGGGGGGGGGGGGGGCAACAGGGCACGTGACGGGGGGATTCCGGGCAACGGACCAGGGGACGGAGTGGCCCGGTAAACGGACCACGTGACGAGGGGAAGCCCGGGCAACGGACCACATGACGGGGGGAAGCCCGGGAAACTGACCACGTGACGAGGGGAGCCACCCGGCAAAGGGGCTGCATGTGCCCCACGTGATGGGGGGGGGGGGGCAGTGAGGGTGAAGGCAAGAAGCGGCGACGACGCCCGTGTCACGTGGGATGCCCGTGTCCCGGGCCTACTACCCTATAATCTTGGCCTACTACGACCAATCTTTGGACACGACAACCTTCGACGACAACACGGTGAGGGAAGCTTTAAGACATAAACACTCGAGGCGAGACATCTAACGTGTACACCTTCCTCATCTGAAGACTGATAAATCTTTTTTTAAATAGCACTACTGTTCTTTGAGGAAACAGCAGACAAGGTCTTGGCTAAACATTTCATGCTGAAGTCTGCATTCCTGTCATTGGAATCATTCCTCAGCATTGTCCTGATCCATCAGAGTATTATTTTGTGCTAAAATCTCTGGACCAGAAATTGAACTATAATCATCTGAAACAAAGGCATGAGTGGCACTGACTGCCAAATGATTTTAAAGGGTCTCAACTCACACTCATCTCCCTGCTACCTTCAGGTAGAAGGTACAGGAGCCTGAAGGCTGCAACAACCAGGTTCAGGAATAGCTACTTCCCCTCAGCCATCAGGCTATTAAACCTGGCTCGGACAAAACTCTGATTATTAGCAACCACTTTCTGTTATTTGCACTATCAGTTTATTTATTCAAGTGTGTATATATTTATATCATGGTATATGGACACATTTATCTGTTTTGTAGTAAATGCCTACTATTTTCTGTGTGCTTAAGCAAAGCAAGAATTCCATTGTCCTATACAGGGACACATGACAATAAACTCACTTGAACTTCACTTATCAATTCCTTCTTTTCTGTCGAACCTATCAAGCTTACAAAATGTGGACTTTTGCTAACCCCTTTCCCAGGAAAACCTGCCTTCTGTCAAACCAAATTCTGAAAATCTGCTCAGATCTTACTTTACACATTTGTTGCTATTCATGTCACAGATTTATGTCACAAAGTTTTAAATTGTACTTTGAGTCTAGCAGTCCATCAATCTTACAGTCAGGTTTGAAGAAATTGCATCTCAAATTGTTCATTTTGGTTAGGATCAACTGCAGAGACTGGTAGCAAAGATGAAAAAGTAAGATGAAATGTGGAAAAATAAAACAGTGGATAAGAATAGCCTACTAATTTGAAATTTTAATACCTTAAAATATCAGTCTGTATGAGCAGGATAAAATAAAGTAGTAGCAACTTGGTTGTTACATTACTGCATTTAGTAACCCAGAAAATTATAGTCATCAGTTGCCCCCAGCAATATGGGAGCTGGATGCAGATATTTTTGTAAATCATCCACAAGTTGATCAGCACATCAAGTCACATCAGCCTGGCAATCCACCAGACAAAGCTCCAATGTGACTTATAAATGAAGGACATTGTTACTTTTACAAAATCTATAGTCGATGTTGTAAGTGCTGTATTGGCAGGGGATATTAAATCCAGAAAATGGTTTTCACGTTAACTTCCTGGGCTGCAGAAGTTCCTTCAAAGTTGGATGGTCTGTCACCAGATCATGAGGTGCTCTGGACCTTCTGTCCTTTATTGTCCTTAGAGCAGGATTCTCCTTGAGCAAAACATCGCATGCCTCCTGATGACCCCTGTCTGCAGCCTGTGGATAAAAGACATATTGCTTGTAAAGAATTTCTAAGTTTAATTTCACTCAAAAAGCCAACTTCTATGCATGGACTTGGCTAATGTCAATTGATGATCTGGGGGAGCAGAGTGGGAGATTTGCTAAAACAGATCAAGAAGAATATTCCCTGAAGTACACAGACCTCCATTAATACCCAAGATGTTTCCTACATCTGATGAAAGATTTTGGATCTGAAGCTTTAACTGTTTCTCTTTCCCCATTTATTTTTATTTCAGATTTTCCAGCACCTACAAATCTCAGATTTTCATGTCTACCACATGCTCTTCTAAATTAGCACAAAGCTCAAATTATTAATACCATTTCTTTAAACCAATAGTTCCCACGTCAGTTCTGGTAGGTCATTACATCTTTGTGTAGATTGCCCAGCAAACCTAAACAGCATAGTTATTACTAGCTAGGCAAGTAATGTAGGAAAGTTGCCTGTGGAGAATCCATCACTTAGTCTTCCCATCTGAAAAGTGCAAGTGAAGCACCATTTGGACCTGTCCCCTCACTTCAGAACAGATGCTGCCAGTTTTGATCTACATAAAGGATGCCTTGTGTTAATTAATGGGGAGCTACAGCCAGTGAGAAAGAAGAATGACACATGCTCAAGACAATTCTATGCAGAATACATATTGAGCAAGATTTGCCAGTTAATCTAAATAAAAATCTGAAACTAAAACAGTCCAGAGTAAATAATCCTAATCTACCCAACCACTCCATGTAGCTGAAGCCCTATAACCCAAGCAGCATTCTAGTAAATATCCTCTGAACCCTCTCCAAAACCTCCATATCTTTCCTGTGATGGGGCAAACCGAACTGCATGCAATATTCCAAATGCGGCCTAACCAAAGTCCGATAGAGCTACATCATATTATTGGATGTGCATACTTAGTTTTAACCAGTATAAAGATCTGCTTACTGAATCCCTTATGTTGCAATAAGGATAAACAGAAAGCTTGCATTTTTGCCTATTATTATTAAAATATGCTATTGAGGCAAGAAACAGCTTGCAGCTCCACCAAGTGGTCGTATCCATGATATTCAGAATTATATTGCACATTTAACAGACAAAAACATCCTAAGTCACAAACGGAAACATATTCAACAAAATCTGGCATCGATCTACGCAAGGAACCTTCAGGGCATATTACATGTAGGTTGGTTAAAGAGGTAGATTTGGAAAAACATCTTGGGAGGAAAAAGACAAAAGGTCTAGGGAGGGAATTCCAGAGCTTGGGCCTTGGACATTTAAAGATATCAAAGCAGCCAGCATCATTATTACCCCATCAGGATAGAGGAATTAGCAGATATAGGGAGAGACTAGGCCCGCAAAGTGATGTGAAAACATGGTTGGCAACTTGAGGTACTGAATAACTAGGAGCCAATAAACGGCAGCAATGAGTGAGTCAAGTCTAGAGGCAGCACTCTAGGGGGCTGGGGGGGGGGGAAGAGGACCAAAATTAATTAACCTTGACCACAACGTCTGCTGTAACTGTAAACATGACACTGCTTTAAAAAAGGACTAACGAATGACAGCAGAATATGGGCTGACAGTAGCATCACCGTACGTACCTTGTGTAGAGGAGTTGCGCCGTCATCATCCGTGATAGCAGGGGTGGCTCCATAGGACAGCAGCAGCTTGAGCACAGGGAGGTGGCCACAGTAGGCAGCTCTGTGAAGTGGAGTTGCCCCACCTTTAGTCTGAGCATTACTGTTTGGCTGATCCAGTTAAGCTTCAGTTGAGTGTCACATGGAGATACTGAATCTCTCTACCATTGGCAAATTAATGTTAATAGCTAAATCAGTATTGATTAGAAGGAAGGCTACGGAGCCCATCTATTCTGAGAAATTTAAATGAGATAACGCAAAGTAATATTTAGCAGAGACACACTAATAAATAAATATATTTGCACGTTAACAAGAGAATTTCTAAAATGATACAATTCAAAAATCATATAAACTCATGAATAGAACAATGTTTACCAGAGATTTGAAACAAAATAGACAATAGACAATAGATGCAGGAGTAGGCCATTCGGCCCTTCGAGCCAGCACCGCCATTCAATATGATACAAATCAAATTGTACAATTCTGATCTCCATGATTAGAATAGACATGTACCAGATAAATTACAAGAATAATTTACAAGAATTATACAAAAATAGAGAGGTAAAAACTAAACAAGTTGAGTGCACCGCTTTCTAGGAAACAAAAGTTGAGGAATTGAGAATGATCCTTAAATTCAATCGAGTGCATACACGTTTTTCATTTGTGCAGGAATCCAAAACTAAAACAACAGTCAATAATAAATCCATTGTGAAATAAGAAGAAATGTATTTACCTAGATGGTGGTGAGAATGTGGAATTCAATACCACAGGAAATAGTACTCAACAGGGATTAGCAAAGATGCATTTAAGTGAAATCTAACAAAATAGATGAGAGGAAAATGGGGTATGCTGGCAGAGTGGTTTTAATGAGAGGTCCCCAAATGTTATTCTCACTTATTGCAACAGGAAGGCCCTGGGAACCTGTTTAAATCAGAAAGCTAAAACTACAGGGTCAAGGGTGATTTTTGGAAACTACAAATAATTCAGAAGGAAGATAACTGGACCAATAAAGCAGCATTTTCTCAGTATTTACAACTGTTTATTACCAGATTCGCGGCGTGCACTTGTACTTTCCATGTCAATGGGTTCACAACGTGTCAGAGTTACATTCTCCAGGTGTTTCAATGGAAAGAATGCTACCAATTTATTAATGATCTCCCAATTAATGCAGGCGTGGGTCATTTATTTTTACACATTGTTTCCTCAAAGGGAAGCAGAGGAATGTTTTAAATCAAGAAGCAGATTAATTGGTTACTGTAAGTTACCTCTGGCGCTCGTGGATGGAATGAGAGTCAGGGGGAGTTAACGGTAAATAAATAGAAGAATAAGACTAATGAGACTGCTCAAAGAGCTGGCACAGACTTAATGGGCCTGCCATGTCCTAAGAAAATATGAGATATATTCTTGATAAGCAAGGGAGTTGTAGTTAATGGATTGGCAGGAATGTAAACAATCAGAGGTAATAATCAGGATAGCCATGAAATCAGTATTTGACTGTCACCCCTCTCTATGCCTCTCATAATTTTATTTGCTTCTATCGGGTCTTCGGGTTGCGATTGAAAGGGTATTTCTCCAAACATTTTGCTTTAATATAACTTGTCCAATATGGAATCTGCCTTCCAACTAAAATTCTCCCAATTCTTACATTTCACTTACAGTAACTTGCATTTATAATGCTGTTTATAATAAAGAAAATCCCAAGGGTCTTAAATAAAATCCAATCGTCAATGAAGGCGGCTATTAAGAGAATGGAAAGTGTTATTAGAAGGCTATTAAGAGAATGGAAAATGTTATTATTATGGAATTCAACAGAGACATGCAAAAGTTATCTAAAAACACAAGAACGTGCAGATGTTGACGAAAAACATTCTGGATGATTGAAGCTGCAAACTCGTATAGATATTGTAAGTAGGTGGAAATATAGGGCCAAGGGGTGGTGTCAGGAGTTATGGGGAGAATAGGGTTGAGGGGAAGAATTAGATCTGCCATGATTGAATGGCGGAATAGACTTGATGGACCGAATGGCCTAATTCTGCTCCTATCACATGGATTTATGAAGAGGGAGATTTCGAAAAGAGTAAGTGCAACATCATAGGGCTGAATGACTATTATTGCAGTGGTCCAATGTTAAGGGGGATAGTTTCGAGAGGAGACTAGGTTCCACACACAAGCGACTCAGTGCATGATAACTAGATGGTAACTGCTCGGGATTTCGCCCAGTGGCCAGAGGGGTGGTTTTCAGTGGCTGGGCGGCCTTGACCGGCGATTGCCGAGGGTGATGTGGGGAGCACGGCTCACCCCCTCGTCTCCCTCACCTCTGAAGTTTACGGTCACATAGACTCGGGAACTCTGGATCCTGGAGACGGTCAGCCCTCCAACCTGGAGCATCTTCAGCCGCCAGCCACGTCTCCAGGTGATGAGTGCGCGGTGCCTTCCATTTCCCTCCTCCGGCGGGGCCGGTAACCCGAGAGGAGGGACACGGCCATTCGAAGGGCAGGCGTAACAAAGGGCGCCATGTGACAAGGCCGCACGGGCCCGGGCAACGCGACGCGACGCGACGGCGGACAACAACCGCCCGACGGAGCCCGGGCAACGGGCCACGTGACGGGTGGAGTCAGGGCAACGTGACGGGTGGGGGGGAGCCCGGGCAACGTGACGGGGGGGGGGGGGGGCCGGCACCGGGGTACGTGACGGGGGGATTCCGGGCAACGTGACGGGGGGGGGGGGGGGGGCAACAGGGCACGTGACGGGGGGATTCCGGGCAACGGACCAGGGGACGGAGTGGCCCGGTAAACGGACCACGTGACGAGGGGAAGCCCGGGCAACGGACCACGTGACGAGGGGAGCCACCCGGCAAAGGGGCTGCATGTGCCCCACGTGATGGGGGGGGGGGGCAGTGAGGGTGAAGGCAAGAAGCGGCGGCGACGACGCCCGTGTCACGTGGGATGCCCGTGTCCCGGGCCTACTACTCTATAATCTTGGCCTACTACGACCATGTGACGCGGGACGGACACGACCAATCTTTGGACACGACCAATCTTTGGACACGACAACCTTCGACGACAACACGGTGAGGGAAGCTTTAAGACATAAACACTCGAGGCGAGACATCTAACGTGTACACCTTCCTCATCTGAAGACTGATAAATCTTTTTTTAAATAACACTACTGTTCTTTGAGGAAACAGCAGACAAGGTCTTGGCTAAACATTTCATGCTGAAGTCGGCATTCCTGTCATTGGAATCATTCCTCAGCATTGTCCTGATCCATCAGAGTATTATTTTGTGCTAAAATCTCTGGACCAGAAATTGAACTATAATCATCTGAAACAAAGGCATGAGTGGCACTGACTGCCAAATGATTTTAAAGGGTCTCAACTCACTTATCAATTCCTTCTTTTCTGTCGAACTTATCAAGCTTACAAAATGTGGACTTTTGCTGGAAAACCTGCCTTCTGTCAAAACAAAATCTGAAAATCTGCTCAGATCTTACTTTACACATTTGTTGCTATTTATGACACAGATTTATGTCACAAAGTTTTAAATTGTACTTTGAGTCTAGCAGTCCATCAATCTTACAGTCAGGTTTGAAGAAATTGCATCTCAAATTGTTCATTTTGGTTAGGATCAACTGCAGAGACTGGTAGCAAAGATGAAAAAGTAAGATGAAATGTGGAAAAATAAAACAGTGGATAAGAATAGCCTACTAATTTGAAATTTTAATACCTTAAAATATCAGTCTGTATGAGCAGGATAAAATAAAGTAGTAGCAACTTGGTTGTTACATTACCGCATTTAGTAACCCAGAAAATTATAGTCATCAGTTGCCCCCAGCAATATGGGAGCTGGATGCAGATATTTTTGTAAATCATCCACAAGTTGATCAGCACATCAAGTCACATCAGCCTGGCAATCCACCAGACAAAGCTCCAATGTGACTAATAAATGAAGGACATTGTTACTTTTACAAAATCTATAGTCGATGTTGTAAGTGCTGTATTGGCAGGGGATATTAAATCCAGAAAATGGTTTTCACGTTAACTTCCTGGGCTGCAGATGTTCCTTCAAAGTTGGATGGTCTGTCACCAGATCATGAGGTGCTCTGGACCTTCTGTCCTTTATTGTCCTTAGAGCAGGATTCTCCTTGAGCAAAACATCGCATGCCTCCTGATGACCCCTGTCTGCAGCCTGTGGATAAAAGACATATTGCTTGTAAAGAATTTCTAAGTTTAATTTCACTCAAAAAGCCAACTTCTATGCATGGATTTGGCTAATGTAAATTGATGATCTGGGGGAGCAGAGTGGGAGATTTGCTAAAACAGATCAAGAAGAATATTCCCTGAAGTACACAGACCTCCATTAATACCCAAGATGTTTCCTACATCTGATGAAAGATTTTGGATCTGAAGCTTTAACTGTTTCTCTTTCCCCATTTATTTTTATTTCAGATTTTCCAGCACCTACAAATCTCAGATTTTCATGTCTACCACATGCTCTTCTAAATTAGCACAAAGCTCAAATTATTAATACCATTTCTTTAAACCAATAGTTCCCACGTCAGTTATCTGGTAGGTCATTACATCTTTGTGTAGATTGCCCAGCAAACCTAAACAGCATAGTTATTACTAGCTAGGCAAGTAATGTAGGAAAGTTGCCTGTGGAGAATCCATCACTTAGTCTTCCCATCTGAAAAGTGCAAGTGAAGCACCATTTGGACCTGTCCCCTCACTTCAGAACAGATGCTGCCAGTTTGATCTACATAAAGGATGCCTTGTGTTAATTAATGGGGAGCTACAGCCAGTGAGAAAGAAGAATGACACATGCTCAAGACAATTCTATGCAGAATACATATTGAGCAAGATTATTCAATTTTTCAATTCAATTCAATTTATTGTCATTTGGACCCCGTGAGGTCCAAACGAAATGCCGTTTCTGCAGCCATACATTACAACAAATAGACCCAAGACACAACATATTTTACATAAACATCCATCACATTGCTGTGATGGAAGGCCAAAAAAACTTCTCTCTCCACTGCACTCTCCCCCCCATGTCAGAGTCAAAGTCAAAGCCCCCGGCGGGCGATGGCGAATTGTCCCGTGGCCATTAAACCACGCCGGGTAATGCAAGTTCGCGCACCGGGTCTTGGTGTTAGAGCCCCCGGCGCGCGCTCGCAGAGACCCGCCGCCATTCCCAGCCGCGCGGGGCGGTGCTGTAAGGCCCCGCTCCAGGAGCTCTTCAACCCCGCAACTCGGGCGGGAGAAGTCGCCGTTGCGGAAGCCCCGAAAAGCGGTCACCCAGCAGGGACCCGCGGGCTCCCGGTGCCGTCCGCCAAACCCGCAGTTGCAGCCACCGAATCTCCGGGGGTCGGGTCTTAATCTAAATAAAAATCTGAAAATAAAAATCTGAAACTAAAACAGTCCAGAGTAAATAATCCTAATCTACCCAACCACTCCATGTAGCTGAAGCCCTATAACCCAAGCAGCATTCTAGTAAATATCCTCTGAACCCTCTCCAAAACCTCCATATCTTTCCTGTGATGGGGCAAACCGAACTGCATGCAATATTCCAAATGCGGCCTAACCAAAGTCCGATAGAGCTACATCATATTATTGGATGTGCATACTTAGTTTTAACCAGTATAAAGATCTGCTTACTGAATCCCTTATGTTGCAATAAGGATAAACAGAAAGCTTGCATTTTTGCCTATTATTATTAAAATATGCTATTGAGGCAAGAAACAGCTTGCAGCTCCACCAAGTGGTCGTATCCATGATATTCAGAATTATATTGCACATTTAACAGACAAAAGCATCCTAAGTCACAAACGGAAACATATTCAACAAAATCTGACATCGATCTACGCAAGGAACCTTCAGGGCACATTACATGTAGGTTGGTTAAAGAGGTAGATTTGGAAAAACATCTTGGGAGGAAAAAGACAAAAGGTCTAGGGAGGGAATTCCAGAGCTTGGGCCTTGGACATTTAAAGATATCAAAGCAGCCAGCATCATTATTACCCCATCAGGATAGAGGAATTAGCAGATATAGAGAGAGACTAGGCCGCAAAGTGATGTGAAAACATGGTTGGCAACTTGAGGTACTGAATAACTAGGAGCCAATAAACGGCAGCAATGAGTGAGTCAAGTCTAGAGGCAGCACTCTAGGGGGTGGGGGGGGGGGGGGGGGGCTGGGGGGGGGGGGGGGGGGGTGGGGGGGAAGAGGACCAAAATTAATTAACCTTGACCACAACGTCTGCTGTAACTGTAAACATGACACTGCTTTAAAAAAGGACTAACGAATGACAGCAGAATATGGGCTGACAGTAGCATCACCGTACGTACCTTGTGTAGAGGAGTTGCGCCGTCATCATCCGTGATAGCAGGGGTGGCTCCATAGGACAGCAGCAGCTTGAGCACAGGGAGGTGGCCACAGTAGGCAGCTCTGTGAAGTGGAGTTGCCCCTCCTTTAGTCTGAGCATTACTGTTTGCTCCATTCTTCAGCAGATACTCGCAGATCTTATAATCACCACGGCGACTGGCATAGTGCTTTGAATAAAAGTACAGAGATAATTTGGACGGAGTATTCAGTGGAAATATAAATCTTCCTGCCTATAATTATCTTCCTCTTTCTACTGAATCTACTAGTTTTTTAAATAAATGATAAACCCACATGACCTATCCTTCCTATGATGTCTCCATGAAAGAGACCAATAGTTGGTTGTTTCAACTGTTCCACAGACTGGTAAATGTATCCAATACAGGAATTATCATTCCCTTTTGAAAGTGACTTGTTTAGCTTCCTCCATGCCTGCAATCCAGACACTTACATTCTTCTTTAAAACCTTCCAACTTGCATTAGTTCAGAGAAAAATCTTTCTTCCCTACAACTGCACTCTGTGCTATGTGCAAAATTTATGCCATTTTCTCATCTAACCTATCGTGAGAGCACTTCTCAAACCCTCAACCCAAGGCACCAAGGGGGCAAGGACAGCAGGCTGATGGAAATATCGTGAGTTATATAGTATGGAACAGGCCATTCAGCCCAATACATCCATACTAACCAATGGAAATATCTGGATTTGAAAAATAAATTGCTGTTCCTTCTCCATTGCACAGCGTAAATACTGGAACACACTACCCAAAGCATTGCCCACATCCTGAACAAAACAAAAGGAAAAACTAGATAGACACAAAATGCTGGAGTACCTCAGCGGGACATGCAACATCTCTGGAAAGAAGGAATGGGTCGAGAGCCTCCTTCAGACCCGAAATTGCAGACCTGAAACATCACTCATTCCTCTCCAGCGATGCTGTCCGTCCTGCTGAGTTACTCCAGCATTTTGTGTCTATCTTCAGTGTTAACCAGCATCTTCAGTTCCTTCTTACAAAAGAAAAAACGTACATTCTTAATTCTATTGAAGCCTCCTGTTAACTGGTCCGCAGTGCTCGAAGGGGAACTCTAGCTTCTCTTCCTGGATAACTTCACTTCCCCATCTCTGAAACCATAGTGCAAAATCTTCACATGGTCCTCTAATGCCATAACATGCTTCCAATAGCGCGATGTGTGGAATTAGTAACGATATTTCATCTCAAAGCTTTTTTTTAAATAAAAGTTGAGGATAACCTTTTTGCTATCATACTCATGATTCCATTAATAAAACAAGGGCTGCAAATGCTTTTCTGAACAATCTTCTTATCCTTTTTCGTCCTTTCAAGAGATTCAAGTAAAAGCCCTGGGACATGATCACAGTGAATGGCGATGCTGGCTCAAAGGGCTGAATGGCCTACTCCTGCACCAATTGTCTATTGACAGACATTCAGCTGGTTTTTCATGTCTTTGAGTGATCAATTTAAAAATAGCATGGAAAGGTTAACCTGGATGAAAAATACCTTCAAAGAAAACTTGAGGAACAAATGTTTACCCTGCCAAAATAATAATGAAAGAGCAATTTGCAAAACATTCTGGGGGAGCTCCTCCAGGTAACTCATTGGATTTCTATTCTAAAAGGATTATATATTTAAAAATCATGATATAAATTGGATGCAAATGTGTTGTTTTTTTACATCACATCCCCAAGATCAGAATTGCTCTGACTTTCCTCAATTACTTTTTTAACTGTCTGTCCAAAGATAATACTTCACATCCCCTCCACCATCAAATCGCTCGACTGTGAGTTAAATTAGTTTACAATGAAGATCACCTTGTAAAGTATTAGCTCACCAACGCTGTGTAGCCCGATCGATCAGGTGAATTTGGATCGGTCCCTTTTTCCAGAAAATTCTGCACCCTGCCGAGTTCACCATTACAGGCTGCTGACCAGATGCCTACATCGAGGGAAGAGGAAATATTCAGGCAGGTAATTTCCCAGTTGTATATCGAATAGAACTTACTCCATGTAATTCTCCCATTGAACAATGTACACTTCCTGCCCAATTGCAAATTAGCTATAAGCACATGCAACAAACTCCACGACCTAAACAGCCTGCTCCTAGACCGCTGAGGATTATACAATCTCCCCTCACCCATGATGCCTGTAAAGTTGCTTTATATTTATATTGCTGACTAGAGACTTGATAGAGAGAACTTTGGCCTGGGAGAGTGTGAAACAGTCGCTTTACTCATCTTGACAATCGATCTACAGCATTATTGGTATCTCTCCAGCGCTTTGAGGTGTCTGTTGTTTGAAGGACGATCACTGCTGCCTAGTGAACCATGGGCTAGTGAAAGCTGTGGGCTTTGGATTAGAGGCCTTGATCTTGGCAATTACTTCTCTTTTTCAGTAAAACTATGTTTTCTCAGGCGGATAATCGCTTACTCAAGTGGACACAGAAGATTCCAAATAACTATTAGGTAGACACAAAATGCTGGAGTAACTCAGCAGGACAGGCAGCATCTCTGGAGAGAAGGAATGTGTGACCTTTCGGGTCGAGACCCTTATTCAGACTGATGTCTCGACCCGAAACCATCCCCAACCCGTCTCCCATTACTTCTCTCCAGAGATGCTGCCTGACCCGCTGAGTAACTCCAGCATTTTATGTCTACCTTCGATTTAAACCAGCATCTGCAGTTCTTTCCTACACAAAAAAAACATTAGATGAGAAAGAGGGGATTTGGTGCTGCCGTGGCCAATATTTATCTCTCTAATATCCTCAGAGGTACAGCATGCCCATGAAACAGCCAGGAATATTCTGTGATTCACAAAATCAAAATGAAAGTGAAAGTTCTACCTTTAATTCAACATGCATATGTAACCGTGTAGATACGCTGCCCACAGAGGGAATGTTGAGGAGAAATCAATGCAATGTTTGACGCTGTCAACATTACTGATATACTGGACGGGGTGGGAGATTGCAACCTTCACGTTGACCGCCCTGTTGGACGAACGCAATCAACCCGGCGTGCACAATCAAATAGAACAAGTTGTCCTACAACTTTAGGCTGTGCACGCCATGCACAAGAAGAAGATGAAGATATACTGAAGTCACAGCTTGAATGGTTTTGTACCTCTGTCAAAATCCATTTCCTCTAATGTCTGCTGTACACTTGGGACTGAGGAGTCAATAGAACAGCAGGTACAATCCAGACTATGGCTAGCCGAGGCCATGCTTCTGGTTGGAAGTAAACGTCGCGGCCCGTAGACCAGCAAAGACGAGCTGCAAGAGAAAATTACTATTACTATTTAAGCTCCACCCAGGTCCCTTCCAATCTTTCTGTAGCTGTTCTATCGCTCTTCGGCTCCTCATTAAAACCATCTATACTTACACCCTCTGGTAGACAGTTCTAAATCTCTGTTGGTGAAGGTATTTTATGAAATCCCATTTTGATTTATTTGAGATCACCTTTAAGCTCGTTATTCGCCACAATCGAGGAAAGGTTACGGAAGGAGAGTGCTTACGCCTTTCAATTGGCTCATTCAAACCCCGCGCCGATCTTTTCCCCGCAACCTGGTCGCTCGCATTCTCTCCGGTAAATTCATCTTCTCGACCGGTGACCCCAAAAACAAAGCGGAGTAAAAAGGTTCTACCTCTGGCCACGACTGACTGGGTCTTCAATAGTTGACCATATCCAGACTTTAAACGTTTTCACCATTGATACTGACCGGTCTATAGTGTTCTTTCGCTTGCATTTTCTGTTGTTTTTAAATTATTTCGACACAATCTTTAAAAAGACTGGGTCGATGGACTTGCCAGGGACTCGTCTGATAATTCCTCGCCAACATTTCCACTCTTAGATTCTAGATCTGCTACACGTCACCACTTTGAAACCAAAGCTAACTGGTAGTGCAAACCTGTGAAACTATATGCCTAACCGCTGACTGGGTCGTTACCAAAGATTATAATCTTTGGTCGTTACTCAAACCCTAGAAGCAATATTAAAATTGAAGGACTGGAAAGACGTGCAATAAACTAAAGATGGCCGCAAAAACAGTGTGCACTCATGCAGACAAACCCTGGTGAGTCAGCACTTCCTATACCACCAATGTCAGCAATAACAGCCGTTTGAACCAAAGATCTTAGAGCTGCTCTAAGATCTTTGGGTTGAACTCGGACTATTTCTCAGGACAAACACCTCCATTTCACTCACCTCTTGAAAACACAAAGGTTTACGATGTAACTAACAGTAAAGATACAACCAGGTCCGCAGCCAATCCGAGCGGAGGGGGAAGGAACCGAAGTGTATCCAAATTGAAATGTCTGGATAGCCCCAGAGGCGAAATTCGTGATCACGTTTCCTTGCGGTCGCGACGAATTGTTTTTGATTAAATGTATCTCAATTAAAAAAATAAAAGTTCACCAATCAATACTTTCCATGTTAATCTTGTATGTGAACACCAGATGGCGTAAAACATTGGTATTTGGTTAGGGTTCAAACATAAATCACAATTTCAATGGTCTCGACCCAAAACATCACCCATTCAATTAACGTCTAATAGGCGGAGTCGATCTTTATCAGTCCGGCTGAATCTCAATCTCCCACCAAGTCAGTTTGCTGACAAACGTTCAATCCGGCTTCTTCTCGAAATACTTAAGGATTTGTTTTTAAATGGTTAAATCTCAGGTATTATTTCATGCTCTTATCTTCAACAATGCAGTTCTGACAGCATTGCAATTGTAGTGGTTGCTAGACCAATATAATTACTGATGAGGTGAACTTGGAGGAAAGCCACAAATGTATTTCTGGCCGTAATAGAGATCATGTGAAGAGGAGTAATGCGAGAATAATCTGGGTGGCTTTCAACAACCCATTGTATTTGCCACCACCGCATAATACCATAAAAAGAGGTGGCAGGAGATGACACTAGTTCAGTTTATTGTCACGTGTACCAAGGTACAGTGAAAAGCTTTTTGTTGCATGTTGACCAGTCAGCAGAAAGACTATATGGTTACAATTAGGCCATGCAAAGCGTACAGATGCATGATAAAGGGAATAACACTTAGTGCAGGATAAAGTCCCTCAAAGTCCGATTATAGAAACATAGAATAATAGGTGCAGGAAAAGGCCATTCGGCCCTTCGTCAGTACCTGTTCCTGTTATCTTCCCATATCCCTTGATTCCTTTAGCCCTAGGAGCTAAATCTAACTCTCAGAGGGTCAGAGGGTGCTGGTGGCCTTGCCAAGGCAGCTTGAGGAGTAGATGGAGTCAATGGAAGGGAGATTGGTTTGTGTGATGGTCTGGGCTGTGTCCACAACTCCCTGTGATTTCTTATGGTCTTGGATGCGCAAGGAGTTCAGCCTTGGGTTGTGGTAACACGCTCATTAGAGCGAGGTGGGAGGGTGTGGGTGATGGGAGAGGTTGGGACGTTTGGGAGTTCAAAGTTTACATGAGCAGGTAATCTAGGCTGACATTTCAATGTAGTGCTGAGGGAGTGCTTCCCTGTTAAATATAATCTGTTTAATTAGTTATTAAAATTTCCCTCTAAAGTAATTGTAGATAATTCCATAGTTTGAATCAAATGGATGTTCCCGTTGGCTTGGCTAAATTTTAATCTCCTAACCAACATGACAGTACTCAGATTATTTGATCATTATCTCATTGCTGTTCACAAAATGACTGCCCTCCAATTCTAAAGTGTCTAGATTTCTAAAATACTTAATTGGTTTTAGAGCACTTTCAGATGTCCCGAGTTTGTGAAAGATGCTATATTAAAATTCAAGCACAAGAGAAAATTCTGTATTTAAAAGGTGCTGCTGTAAAACCAGCAGAGACGAAACAAAGCAAAACATGGACATTCCCTTTTCCTTTAAACTCACACCCTTTAGTTAGAAGGTTCCAGGTTGAAGCTCGACTCTGGTATGTGATCGAGTGACTGTGGTTGACCAGCATTGGGGAAAGGGGGTTATTGTTGCATAGTTGTAATTGAGACATTAAACAAAGACCGCAGATACTACTATCAGGTTGATATATTAGATTCTACATCACAATTCAAAAAACAGTAGATTGTCATGGTCAACAACCCATCCTTGATTATTACCACAAAAAACTGCCACTTGTTTCATTTACAGTTAAGTGGGACTTTGCTCATTTATTTTCCTGTTGAATAGGTATTGCACTTTAGAAATAATTAGTTGTAAAGCGTTCTGGGCAGTCCAAGGACCCAACTATAGAAACAATGAATCATAGAGACACAAGAGACTGCAGAGGCTGGAATCTTGACCAAACACAAAGTGCTGGAAGAACTCAGTGGGTCAGGCAGCATCTCGGAGGAAATCGACAGTGTTTTAGGTCTCCCAACCAGAAATGTCATCTGTCGCCTGTCCATTCCTTCCAACAATGCTGCCTGAGAAAATATTCTTCCAGCACTTTGGGTTTTGCTAAATTCAGAATGGCTCTGTCCCCACTGCCTGCTGTTCAGATACTGTATGCTATGACTAGAACCACTCACAAGAAATAATACAAAGGATTTAACTTTTATAATTTTACTGTAAAATTTAAATTTCCTAATTTTACTGTTCGGACAGTAACATTTTAGAAAACAAAGCAAAATAAAAAGCTGCAAATGTTGGAAAACTAAAATGTGAAAAATTCTGAAAATACTCAGCAAGTCAGATTCTCACTGAACAGGTAGCATCAATGGAGTTTAAAAAAAGTTTCTCTTCCCACCGATGATGACTGGAAAATGGCGGCACAGGACTGGAAAATGGCGGCGCACACAGTTGCAGCGGCTCGATGTCCTCCCGGTCAGTGCTTCGTGTTTTTTGTGTATGTGTGCGTGTACTTACTGTCGGGCGAACAACGTCTCATGATATTTATTTTAGTTGTTTATCTTTTTTTAAATATTTTACCTTGTATGTATCGTTAGCTTTTAGAAATGTTTGAATGGTGCACTGACTGGCTGACATTTTTTAATTTCGTTGTACATGGTTCATGTTACAATGACAATAAACTATTCTATTCTATCCTATGCTGCCTAACCTACTGAGATTTTATTAGTATTTTCAGCTTTTATTTTACATTTCAGAATCTGTCCTTCCCTGCCAACAATGATTCATGGCAAACTCCAACTTCAGAGTGCCAAATGGCTGCCAGTGTGTCCAGAAGTGATGGTCTCTGCTCAGATAAGGGCTCCTGCAATTCGATCTGTGTCCTTGCAAACTATGCAGCAAATGTGATGCGAGGTATATTTTTCTTTGGATCTTTATCACAAGCATGTAAGCCACCACCAGTCAATCTTGAGCTGAGAAAACGGAAGCCAAATAAATAAGGCATGTTCCCAATTTACAATGATCCATGCAAGTTCTCCTCAATCTGTGCAAGTTGTTGACAGCCTCCCAGGCAATTGGGAAAATGCAAATTCAAATGTTTATATGATTAGTCTTTTAAATACTGTGATGCGTTTTCATAGTCAAAATTGAACACTGCTTTGAGCTGGAATTGCACAGGGTTTAACACGTCAAGAAGTTTGAAACTTAGTCCACAAGTCTTCTGTCCAAGGGTTCCAAATCTGTGGAGTTTCAACCACTCTCATTCACCTTTAAAACAGACCTTCCAGGGTCTCCTTTGCGTTCCCTTTGAACGCTGCCACCGAACCTTTGTTTTTCTCTCTACCTGCACAGGAGGTAGAGGTGGAGACTGCATGAAGTCGGGATATCAATGTACATTGATGGTGGCTAGGGAGGGACTGAGTTCCATAGTCTGTTCCAGAGAGGATTGCTGTTCTCTATATTCAATGTGTCCATTCCGGTGGTGACCATACTCAAACTTAATCCTCATTTCTCCAATCTTTGATTTAGGCAAAATATCTGGGATCCATTCAATTATAAAAGGAGTAGGTGCTTTCTGGTCGGGAGACATATTCCCTGGATGAGAATAAAAGTTTCACAGTGAAATTCACAAAAAGGACAAATTAACATAGCTTTAATCAAAAATCTGTTCCACATCTTGTTTTATCCTCAGGCATACACTGGCCAAAAAGGTTTTTAACAAGCTTTTATTAAGTTCTATTTATTTGATTTCTCCTGGAGGAATGACAAGAAAGAATAGTTCAGATATGCCAATAGACTCTCCGAATAGAACAAAATCACAAAAAAAAAATTAACAGCAGTCATGAATTAAGGAGCAACGGCAGCATTAATATTCACCTTCAGATATTAAATATAGAAGCACCCGAACATCAGTCACCAGCAGATATACTCACCTACTCTCAGGAAGGTCTTAAGTTCCAGTGGTCGAATAGTTGGCTGCTTTTCCATCCGACTGTAAGCCTCAGCAATACTTTCAACCTGAACCTTTGGGCACTTGAACAACTCATAAGTGCCATCACGGTTTTCAACAAAACTGCGGGTTATCTCCAATGGCATCTGTAAGAAAGAAAGGTTGGAAGAATTGTTAGCAGTCCTGAGAGCCATTTTCTGCTGTGCACAACTTTAATTAGATTAATACAATGTTAGCAGACTAAAATGTTTGTCTCCCAAACTTTCGAGTGGGTGATTTAAAAAAAATGTGATTTACCTAAGGCAGTGTTTTTGTTTTGCATTTCATTTGCATGATCACCTGTTTCAGATATTCTGAAGAAGGGTCTCGACCCGAAATGTCGCCTATTCCTTCGCTTGGCCGACGAGGAAAAGGGGAGATGCAGCGAGACCTGGGTGTCATGGTACACCAGTCATTGAAAGTAGGCATGCAGGTGCAGCAGGCAGTGAAGAAAGCGAATGGTATGTTAGCTTTCATAGCAAAAGGATTTGAGTATAGGAGCAGGGAGGTTCTACTGCAGTTGTACAGGGTCTTGGTGAGAACACACCTGGAGTATTGCGTACAGTTTTGGTCTCCAAATCTGAGGAAGGACATTATTGCCATAGAGGGAGTGCAGAGAAGGTTCACCAGACTGATTCCTGGGATGTCAGGACTGTCTTATGAAGAAAGACTGGATAGACTTGGTTTATACTCTCTAGAATTTAGGAGATTGAGAGGGGATCTTATAGAAACTTATAAAATTCTTAAGGGGTTGGACAGGCTAGATGCAGGAAGATTGCTCCCGATGTTGGGGAAGTCCAGGACAAGGGGTCACAGCTTAAGGATAAGGGGGAAATCCTTTAAAACCGAGATGAGAAGAACTTTTTTCACACAGAGAGTGGTGAATCTCTGGAACTCTCTGCCACAGAGGGTAATCGAGGCCAGTTCATTGGCTATATTTAAGAGGGAGTTAGATGTGGCCCTTGTGGCTAAGGGGATCAGAGGGTATGGAGAGAAGGCAGGTACGGGATACTGAGTTGGATGATCAGCCATGATCATATTGAATGGCGGTGCAGGCTCGAAGGGCCGAATGGCCTACTCCTGCACCTAATTTCTATGTTTCTATATGCTCCATAGATGCTGCCTCACCCACTGAGTTTCTCGCCTTTTTGTCTACCTTTAATCTCATTACCACTGTGCAGTGCAGAAAATGGCACTTGGGACTGGTCAGTTAGAAGTTTATGATTCAACTTTTATTTGAGTGACTCGAGTACAAAAACCTATTCTGACACACCAAACCAATACCGAGGGCTGCCAGAAATAAAGATTGGACACAAAATCACGAGAGAGTTATATCTCTGTGTCGTGGCAATATTTACCCTTCCAAAATCACAAATGACTCTTTGATTGTTGCCACATTGTGTTTCAAGGATCTTGCTGTGTACATATTGGCCAAAACATTTTCTACATTACAACAACGCCCACACTTCAAAAGTACTTTGTTGGCTGCATTGCATTATATAAATACGTCGTTATTTCCAAAATTTGTTATCATATGGAATGTACTTCCAATTTTCCCCCCACACGTAATAGAACAGATTCAATAGTTACTTTCAACAGTGAGTTGGATAGATACTTGAACAGAAAACCTGCAAAACCAGAGGGAAAGATCTTTGCTTTCACAGAATCCGCACAGACCAAAATGGGCCGAATGGCCTCTTCTATGCAGTGTGATTCCATGACCAGTACATAGACCATGACAGCTCAATCAGTAAATAATTAAGCTATGTAAGATATACATTCTTATCTCCTCAGAAAGTGAAAATTCAAGGAACGGCATTCACTCCTGAGATCAAGGTTTGTTTTTGTTCAGGGGGGTTATTGTTAGCACAAGACACCAAAATGCTGGAGTAACTCAGCGGGACAGGCAGCATCTCTGGAGACAAGGAATGGGTGCGTTTCGGGTCGAGTCCTTCAGACTTTGAACCAGCATCTGCAGTTCTTTGCCGCACATATTGTTAGCACAATGCAGATTTCAACCATCTCTCTTTTTCAATTCCCCCCTCCCCCACGATCCCATTTTTAGAACCACTTCTGAGAGATGTAATACCTACCTCGGGGGTATCAAATATCTGTTTGATATGAAGAACATTTGTGATCTGCCAGGTGTACTTGGAGAACGTTCCCAGAGGTAATGCATCCTTACGAACAAAACCTGAATTCAGGTTACAAACAGACAAAGGGAAAGGAAAGATAGTTAATTTCTCCTGTTATTTCCTGAGCCCCCACCAAACCAACCTCACCCCATGGCAGAAGTTAGTGATTTAAAACCAACTGTTCACTATGTAACTTCAAATAAGTAAAGGTCTCAGTGGTTGGTCTATTTCTCCCTTTACCCTTCTCAAATCTATTTTGTTCTATTACCGGTCTACTTTTTCCCCGCATACTATAACCAAGATATAGTCCTGGGGTCTGGTCTATTTTCAAGCTAGTATTCCACAATTGTCTCTAGTGCATGATAGAGCATTTTGCATTACCTGTGGTGGAGTTAGGAAGGCGTTTCTTTTTACTTCCCATGGAAATTCTCTGCTGCAGAGCATCGAAGAAAGCCTGAGGGACGTGGAACACCAACGGCTCAGGTTTGCCTGCATTAACAACAACCTGCATTGAAATTACACCCTTGATAACGTGAACTACAGCTTTCAATCATGCAGCACCTCAAACAACAACTTGCATGTATAGTTCTCTTTAATGGCGTAATGTCTTTGCAAGGTTTAACAGAAATGTAATCAATCCAAATAATTCTTTTGACATCAACCCAAAGGAAGGCACCTTAGCGTAAGTGACTGACAGTATGGTCAATGAGCAAATGGCTTGAGAGACAGCTCCCGAAGTGAGTGAAAATTATTGCTGTAAACACACAAAAGAGAAAAAGAGTCAGAGTTTTTTGTTTTTTTAATTGTGTGTTGATGTAGAAAACTTTTAAAACACATCCCTTTCCTTCGCTCCATAGATGCTGCCTCACCCGCTGAGTTTCTCCAGCACTTTTGTCTCCTTTTCTTAGAATCTCTGAATGATCTCTGAGTGAATGATATATGAAACCAACATGCACATAATTTTGTGCAGCTTGGAAAGATCATGTTATGAAAAAGAATATTGGTGAATCACATCGGGTGCTGTGTAACACTGTCAAGGTTACTACAGTACTAAAATGCAGGAGCATTTTGAGAGGATGCTTGTTGAAGACAATATTCCCCAAATGTTCTGATATATAATGAACTTTATGTCCACTATTTTAGTGGATTTGAATGCGATTCTAACTTTGAATGTGATTCCAATATTTATTATGGGAACAAGCACAAAGTTTTTTTTCTTCAGCCACAGATTATAGTGATGAAAGTAACTGGTGCCCTAATGCACCATGTGGTCATCATTCAAATAAAATGGACGTGAAAATGGCATTGGTAATTTCTCCTAATAAGCGTCACCACCAAGTAATGCAGCATTACATTTTATTATTACAAAGCAAGACTATGATAAAATAAAAAGTTGTTGGTAGTATTATCAGCAACAATTAGAAGACAATTCTACAATGCAAGAACCTTTGATTTAGTTATAGAGTTTATAAAAGCATATTGCTCACCATCGAATTGGTAATGCATAGTTTGATTGATCCGTTCAGTGACACCAGCAAGCCAATCTTGAAATGACAAGTTCACTTGTGATTCATCTATGGGTTGGCTCACAGCTGAAAGAAGGAAGAAAGGTCTACAGTCTACATGAGCTGCTGCACCAAAGACAAGAACATTTATATGTTGGGTGGCTGGTACCTTTTCTCTAGGCATCAGCCATTATCACTGTGGAACTCTTTCACACTGTTGGAAAGCAAACCATATTCTACCCTAATGTTGGAAAGTGAGAAATAACTGGCAAAGGAATTTGGACAGGAACTTACTTAGTAACTAATCCACAGCATAATATCTTAGTGTTCCACCACACCAAACTGCTGACTATTTTTTTGCTTTAAACCATTTTCAATGCAAACATGAAAACCACAGCAAGTGGTTGCTACTGAGAGGGTGCCTTCTCGTGTTAGAATTCCACAAATGCATTGTTGCCCACGATCGAACATCATTAACTTTACACCTACATATGTAGTAGGGCCATTCTTGGGAAAGTGAACCTGACTGTCACACACGTGACCAGGTGACATCACATAAAGTAATACATTTAAAAACACATTTATGTAATACATATAGATAGACAGATGGTTTGCTGATGACCTGCATGGATTTGGTGGACTGAAGGGCTGTTTCAGTGCTGTATCTATGACTGTGTTCTGATTTTGGGACAGAAGCTAAACGACAATAATGATAGAGAAAACTGGTTGATTAAAAGGAACAATTTGTAGGTGTGCAATGTCAGTCTATTACTGGACTATGCTGTTCCGTAGATTTGAGTCCAGTGGCTGAACAGCAAAGTCTGAACAGAGTTTCATTTCCTGATGTAATAAGATGCAATAATCTGCACTTAACTGATGGCTTAACATAATGAAATGTGCTAATGCACTTTGCAAGAGCATTAATGTAATAAATCTTGATACCAGGTCACATAAGGACAGCTGAATACCTAGCTACTACTGGTGGAGTGATGAAATCAGTTGGTTTTTTGAAATAGAATAAAATGGCAGACTTATGCATTATGCAACAATATAGGGTTTCAATTCCACAGCAGGACAGAACCATGGCCGGGAGGAGGAATCTAAACCGTTACTGACGTCAGTGAAGTCTGAAATGGTTTATGTGCTCCCATTAGTGATTTGACCTTGTTAATTGTGATGTTACCCAGGGGGGAATGTAGTGGTGTAAGTGCTTACCTGTTAAATCATCCTTTTTCCTCTTTTTTGTTTTTGAAATGGCATTGGCTGCAGCCTGAGCTGTGAAGTCCTGGGGGTAAATTGCCAGCAGTCGCCTCTCAGAATTCGGTTGAAGCCCTAATTAAAGTTGTAATCAATATTAGGTCAGCATCTCAAAATTAATATTCATAAATTCAATAGTGAATTAAGGAGGAAAATATTAATCCACAAAGAAGGCGAAAGATAACATTGATAGTTCAAAAAGCTACGTAGGTACAAGGTGCAGAAAGGAATGCATGTTTATGAACATGGAACTTGGAACAGTACAGCACAAGAACGGGCCCTTTGGCCCACAATGTCTGTGCCGAACGTGATGCCAAAACCATCACTTATTTACCTGCACATAATCTATATCGCTCCATTCCCTGCATTTAGCATTTGCTGATCCAAAAGTCTTTTAAATGCCTGCTTCAACCACCACCTCCAGCAGAGCATTCCAGGCACTCACCACCTTCTGTGTAAACTTGCCCCGCACATCTCCTTTAAACTTTTCCCCTCTCACGTTAAAGCTATCCCCTTCAGTATATGAATTTTCCATCCTCTAAAAAAAATTCTGTAAACTGCTCAAGCAAAATATGAGATGCTGCTCCTCCAATTTGCGTTTAGCCTCACTCTGACAATGGAGGAGACCAAGCACAGAAAGGTCTGTATAGGAATGGGAAGGAGAATTAATGTGTCCAGCAGCTGGGAGATCAGGTTGGTTCACGCGGGCTGAGCGAATACCACATGCTTTCTTTACCACTCTGTCTATCATTGTTACCACTTTCAGGAAGTTATAGACTTGAACACCAAGATCCATCTACACATCAATAAGGGTAATGCCATTCATTAATTGTGTATTTTCCCCTTACATTTGACCTCCCAAAGTGCAACCCCTCACACTTGCTTGATAGAAACTGTCTGCCATTTCTGAACCCATTTCTGTAGCTAATCTATGTCCCATTGTATACTTTGACAGCCTTCCTCACAAAGCCACAATCTTGGTATCATAAGAAACTTACTAACCAACCCGTCTATATTTACATCCAAATTATTTAGCACAGATCTCTGCGGAACACCACTGGTCGCATACATCCAGCCTGAATGTTGTCCCTCCACCAAAACCCTCAGTCTTCTATCAGTTAAACCAGTTCTGAATCCATATGATCTAGTCATTATTTATCCCATGCATCTTAATCTTCTGGATCAACCAACAATGGGGGATTTTATCAAATTCCTTACTAAAATCCATGTAGGTAACATCCACCGTCCTACCCTCATCGATCACCTTCACCACCTCTTCAAAATCCTCGATCAAATTGGTAAAACATGACCTGCCATGTGCAAAGCCGTGCTGGCTGTCCGTAATTAACTCATTCTCATCCAATTGGGAGTGAATTCCATCCCAAAGTACCCTTTCCAATAGCTTCCCAACCACTATCGTGAGGTTCACTGGCCTATAAATCCCTGGGTTCATTCTACTTCCCTTCTTAAATAGAGGAACAACATTAGCTATTCTCCAGTCCTCCAGGACTTCGCCCGTGGTTAAAGAAGATGCAAAGATGTTCATCAAGATTGCTTACCCAATCTTCTCACTTGCCTCTCTCAATAGCCCTCTCAAAATCCCATCAAGTCCTGAGGATTTATCCACCTTAATGCTCTCCAAGAGCCCCAACACCTCCTTCTTAATCTCAAATTAGTATTCTCAATTTGCACATTAGTATTTCCAGAGTTGATGAGGTTAGAAGATGGAAGTCTGTGTTGAACTTCAAGTCATTCCAACATTATTTGGAAATTCAGTATTTAATGCAGTTTAATTTATATTCATATCTTTGCACCTACCAGTAGAATCAAAATTGATGAAATATGAGAACTCTTGCCCTAACTTCTCATCGCTAGCAAAAGCACAAATGCATGCATAGAAGTGGATGCAATGTTTTGATGTCTCCTTTTTGTTGCTGCTGGATTTGCTGGCTTTGAAGGCCTGGCAAGAACAATAGAACTTGTGCTCCATAACACCTTTAGTCCTAGTTTTCTCATGGAAGGAAACGTGCAGAAATCCTAAACTGTGCTTCTGGCTAGCTTTGCACTTCACCACCATGATAGTTTTAGTGATCCGCTGCACCAGGGGCCCACTCGATTCAGTCGCCAAGTTCCAGATAGCCTGCTTTATTTCAGTGGTCACTTGAAGAGAGTTCAACACAGAGCTCTTAAGCGTATGTGGTGTGGCTTCCATATGACATTCGACGGCAAGCTTAATATGCTGACATTGGTTCTCAGCACCTCCTTGAGAAGATACTTTGAAACACGTGGGGACCAAGCATCGGCCTGTTATATGGGTAATAATGGTTCCCTCCACTGTCTGAATGGCCTCAGTTGTGCCCAGTTCCACAAAGCCTCTGTAGTCAGGTCCTCGATCTCGAAGTCTCACTGAGTACACCTGCGAAGAAGATCCGGTGACAATGCGGACAGCATCGACGCTGGGTTGTTGCTTTCGAGCTCCATCTCTGAAGACAGCACCACAACTTTTGTTCTTGCAGCTCAAACCACGAGTACCATTGAATGTGCCGCACTTTGGGCACTTCTTAATTCCCCGTAAAGTAGGTTTGCCCAAATCAGCTAAAAAAGCCGGAGTTTTCATCTTGTCTGCATGTTGTTCCATTTTTCTTATCAGATTAAAACCCTACAAGAGAACAGAGATTAAACTCGGCAAAGAAAACAAAGTAAGGCCTTAAAATAATTACACTGAAGCACACATATAAATCGGAAAACTGGCCTCCATCAACAATAAGAACTACAATGATGGGGTAGCTACCAGATACCAGGACAAGCTGATAATGGTTTAAAAAACGTACATGTTGCTATTAAGTAGGAGGATGGTGATGCAAGAGTTCACACAATACATTACAGCTCATGTAGTTTCATGTAGCTACTATGTACGATACGATCTGCTTCATAGGGTCTAAGCGCCAGAATTCCTTCCCTAAACCACCTTGCCTTTTGTTTTATTTCTTAAATTGTTGCTTAAGACTTTTCGATCACTTGTCCTGATTTCTTCTCCTTGTGCTGTATCATTTTTAACATACTTTCTCCCGATTGCTGACTGAATTATTGAATGAAACATCCTGGTGGTCTTGAAGGGTGCAATATAAATATGTTCCTTTTTCTTTCACCTCCTCCCATCCTTCACCTACAAACTGCATCCTGTAATATCACATAAAATCTAATATTTTATTGCCTTTCACATTTCCAATCTTTTTAAAGTTAAATACCATGAAATGTGTATTAAAATAAAATCAGCTAATGTATCACATTTTCTTGTGTAAATATTTGTAATTAATATTGCTAAGCCCTGCCATAAAACTGCATTAGCAATGTGAAATACTGGTCTTCACCAGTAAGTTGTATTAAGCACAACAGAAATGCTTGAAATAGTGTTTAAAACTAAAGGATCTTTACCTATCACCTTTCATGGTCTTGAAACAACCTATAAGGTCAGTGTAGCAACTCCAGCACTTCATAAAAAACATTTACTCAATAATGATGAGCAACACCTAACATGCTCTGTACTATTTTTTATTTCTCAAGTCTCCCTCTCTTCTGCTTCAGTCTGAAGAAGGGTCTCGACCATTCCTTCTCTCCACAGACCCACTGAGTAACTCCAGAAGTTTGTGTATGGCTGCTTTGATTTGTCGTTTACACACCTAACATGCTCTTAGTACCATTTCTGTGTCACTAGTCTCCCTCCCCTGTGATTCACAGTCTGAAAAAGAGTCTGGAGCCGAACCATCAGCTCTCCACAGATGCTGCCTGACCAACTGAGTAACTCCAGCAGTTTGTGTCTGTCTGTTTTGATCTGTCGTTTTCACACCTTACATAATCTATGTACTATTTTGGTGTCTCTAGTCTCCCTCTCCTGTGATTCACAGTCTGAAGAAGAGTCTGGAGATAAACCAACACATTCCTTCTCTCCACAGATGCTGCCTGACACACTGAGTAACTCCAGCACTGCTGTTGAGTGAGTGACCCGCCTCCGTCGGGTTGTGATTGGCCCGGAGCCCGGGCGGGACCGGGAAGGCCGCGATCTGATTGGTGATCCCGGTTGTCAATCATCCCCGGGGGGGGTGCGCACCCCCAGCAGAGCCGGCGACAGCAGCCTTGATGGCGGCGCCGTGTCACTCGGGCCGTCGTCTGCCCAACACAATGACATGTAGTATAAAGTACACGTACCTTGCTGTGGAGGTGGTTTAGCCTTCCCTCCCCCTTCTCTTCCATGTAAACGCCCGGTCAGGGCCGGGCTCCGCTCAGACGCGCCGCCATTTCGCCTTACAAACCCGCTCGGCGCTGCGCTGTAACGACAGCGGCGATTGGCTGCCCGTGGTCACATGGGCTCAGCACGGCCCGCAGCGCCTTCTGGGACATGTAGTCCACATCTCTGTTGGTCCCAGCCCCCCCCCCCCCCCCAGCGCCTTCTGGGACATGTAGTCCACATCTCTGTTCAAAAGGGAACTGCAGATGCTGGAAGATCGAAGGTACACAAAATTGCTGGGGAAACTCAGCGGGTGCAGCAGCATCTATGGAGCGAAGGAAATAGGCGACGTTTCGGGTCGAAACCCTTCTTCTGAGCAGTTGCCATACCATACTGTGATACCATACCATACTTCTTCTTCTGAAGAAGGGTTTCGGCCCGAAACGTCGCCTATTTCCTTCGCTCCATAGATGCTGCTGCACCCGCTGAGTTTCTCCAGCAATTTTGTGTACCTTAGTCCACATCTCTGTTGGTCTCAGCCCGCCCCCCAGTGCCTTCTGGGACATGTAGTCCTAATCTCAGTTGGTCTCAGATTCAGATTCAACTTTAATTGTCATTGTCAGTGTACAGTACAGAGACAACGAAATACAGTTCGCATCTCCCTGGAAGAGCGACATAGAATATGGTTTCAATAAATAAATCTATTTACATGCATACAGTCATAGTGGGACGACAGATGGCACAATGGGCTAAGTGTTCGGCTGGCAACCGGAAGGTAGCCGGTTCGAATCCCGCTTGGAGTGCATACTGTCGTTGTGTCCTTGGGCAAGACACTTCACCCACCTTTGCCTGTGTGTGAATGTGTGTGAGTGATTGGTGGTGGTCGGAGGGGCCGTAGGCGCAGATTGGCAGCCATGCTTCCGTCAGTCTGCCCCAGGGCAGCTGTGGCTACAGAAGTAGCTTACCACCACCGAGTGTGACTGAGGAGTGAATGAATAATGCGATGTAAAGCGCCTTGAGTATTAGAAAGGCGCTATATAAATCCCATCCATTATTATTATTATTATATTTTTTCCTGTGGGAGGAGTGTCCGGGGGGGGGGGGGGGTGATTGGCAGTCACCGAGGTACATTGTTGAGTAGTGTGACAGCCGCAGGGAAGAAGCTGTTCCTGGACCTGCTGGTCCGGCAACAGAGAGACCTGTAGCGCCTCCTGGATGGTAGGAGGGTAAACAGTCCATGGTTGGGGTGAGAGCAGTCCTTGGCGATGCTGAGCGCCCTTCGCAGACAACGCTTGCTTTGGACAGGCTCAATGGAGGGGAGCGAGGAACCGGTGATGCGTTGGGCAATTTTCACCACCCTCTGCAGTGCTTTCCAGTCGGAGACAGAGCAGTTGCCATACCATACTGTGATACAGTTGGTAAGGATGCTCTCGATGGTGCAGCGGTAGAAGTGCACCAGAATCTGAGGAGACAGATGGACCTTTTTCAGTCTCCTCAGGAAGAAGAGACGCTGGTGAGCCTTCTTGACCAGAGTTGAGGTATTGTGGGTCCAAGAGAGGTAATCGGAGATGTTGACCTCTCAGTCCGCCCCCCAGTGCCTTCTGGTACATGTAGTCCCCATCTGTGTTGGATCCAGTGAAGATCCCACACCCTGGTTCTCCAACTAGTTTCACTGTTCATAAGATAAACTGTCCGTAATAGTAGGTCTATCTTCGGTGAAAACCAGCATCTGCAGTTCCTCCCAACACACTACTCGTTTCACTGTCCATAAGATAGACACTAAGACAAAGTCCATAAGATTAGTCTATCTTCGGTGTAAACCAGCATCTGCAGTTCCTCCCTACACACCACTAGTTTTACTATCCATAAGATAGACACTGTCCATAAGATAGTCTATCTTTGGTGTAGAGGTCCTTCTCAGTTGTACAGGGCCCTTGTGAGACCACACCTGGAGTATTGTGTGCAGTTTTGGTCTTCAAATTTGAAGGACATTCTTGCTATTGAGGGAGTGCAGCGTAGGTTCACAAGGTTAATTCCCGGGATGGCGGGACTGTCATATGTTGATAGAATGGAGCGGCTGGGCTTGTATACTCCGGAATTTAGAAGGATGAGAGGGTTTCTTATTGAAACATTAAGGGTTTGGACACGCTAGTGGCAGGAAATATATTCCCAATGTTGAGGGAGTCCAGAACCAGGGGCCACAGTTTAAGAATAAGGGGTAAGCCATTTAGAATGGAGATGTGGAAATACCTTTTCACAGAGTTGTGAGTCTGTAATTCTCTGCCTCAGAGGGCGGTTCTCTGGATGCTTTCAAGTGAGAGTTAAATAGAGTTCTTAAAGATAGCGGAGTCAAAGGATATGGGGAGAAGGCAGGAACGGGGTACTGATTGTGGATGATCAGACATGATCACGAATGGCGGTGCTGGCTCAAAGGGCCGAATGGCCTACTCCTACATCTATTGTGTCAACCAGCATTTGCGGTTCCTTCTGACACACTGGTTCACCATCCTCCTGATTAATTTTACTGTTTATATGCCTCATTGTCACCTTCCCCATAGCCAGCAATGAACCATTCTACATTTATCTGACTGTGTCTGCTTTGATCTGTCGTTTTCACACCTTACTCCATATCTCTAGTTTCCCTCTCCCGACTCTGACTGAAGAAGGGTCTCGACCCGAAACATCACCCATTCTTTCTCTCCAGAGATGCTGCCTGTCGCGCTGAGTTACTCAAGCATTTTGTCTTATCTTCAGCCTAAGCCAGCATGTACAGTTCCTCCCTACATTAGTGAAGGCTTTATACTGACACTACATTTCCCAGAATGCAAATGCACCACACTCCTTTCTTTCCAAGTCCCAAGTTCAATTGCCAATTATGACTGTGGCTGAATAGTCAAATGTCATGAGAAATGACAACATTGCAATGTTAATAGGAAAATATTTAATAGATATTTGCATACTTTATTTTGAAATGTGCTTTAACTCTGACGGAGCTTAATTTGCACATTTTATTCAAATGAAAGACAACGTCAATAACATTTGAAAGAAGACTAAAGATGTTTAAATCTTGAGGGGGAAAAAAACCCATGTGGAAATCAGGCAGCATCCGTGGAGGAAGATGGACAGTATGATGAAGGGCCCCAACCCAAAGCATGGCTTGTTTTGTTTTCCTCCACAGATATTGCCTGACTTGTTGATTTCCTTCAGCTTTATCTTTTGAATAAAATTTCAGAGTAATAAGAGGTAGCAGATATAGGCACCTTCTGCAGTGCAGCCACTGACACATTTTATTTTACACTCAAGTCCAAAGCCAGCAGTGCCTCCAAAGTTAAGGTGGCTGAGGAATAGGGCTTGCAACCATTCAACACAGCTACGCATCCCACAAAGGGGTCCTTGTGTGCTTTTTAGCTGAAAAAATGGGTTGGAAAGGATAGCTGCCTCAGTGAGCATAACACAAGTTTTGCTGCACTTAGTTTAAAAATATATTTCTAACACTCCAGCCCTATTTAAAGACCGTGACTCTAGCTATGTATGTCCTTCCACTTCAAAGATTTTAACATTTGTAAGGCTCAAGATAATTTTTCCAATTACCCAGTAAAACTCTGTGACATGAAAATAACATTGTTTCAGAGCTTCGAGAAACATTGCTATAATTCATTCCAATTTATGCTATGTAATTCATAATACCATAACTCTACCATTAATATTCTTTGTTGACATCATATGGTCAAAACTGATCCACATCAACATGTCCACAAAGGCAAAAGGTGGTGCATTTGAGAATGTGTTTGTATTAAAAAATATATTGTTATCAATTGTACTCATCCATATATTTATCAATCCTTGCTATATTGAATCTGATTCAATATTGTTTGGCATAATACTGTGGATTGAGAGCAAAGGTAACTGGAATATCACTGGATTGAAGGAACTGTCTCTGTGAAAGGTACTACATTATTGCAGGCTGAAAGCATTCTCATCTGAGTAATAATTACAACAAAACTGTTGCTGTTGACTAGTGTGTAATGCACTTTGCTGTTGTCAAGACAGTGTTAATTTGCATTCACTTCTAATATCAAACCCATGACCATTTTAGCTACAATCAAGTACGTTTGGATTATTAAAGATAGACATGATCAAATAGAAATCTATTGTAGCCGATAAACAGAATGATATATACAGTTCAATACGATGGCCCAATGGCCGTTTTATTTATTGACCATTAATAACTGCTACATTTTTAATACCAACAAGGCCGTGCAGTTAACAAACCCAAATGCAAGTCAATTGGTCCTTCACAAACCTAGTTCATGTGATTTTTGCCTGGAATAGATATCCCCTGAGGTGAAGTTTTTATTTTAATGCTGATGTAGTTTAAACAGAATCCCTTTGTGGCCTGTTTAGCCTGCATTTATTCTCAATTTCGATCTGAAAACCCGCTTACCCATCTGCTGCTCATTCCACCGTGTCTGTAGCTACACGTTAGTCTGTCACCCATTCCAATGATAACCAGGGAAGCTGCTGGACACAAATATTCTACAATTCTCACCGCCCCACCCCCTCCCAGAATACAGCATTAAATCTGCAAAAGGTGCAAACAAAAAAAAAGTCCCATCCCATGATCAGTACCACTTCCTGCACTCCTTGGCAGATGGGACCATTGCAAGTGGAGAGAAAAAAAAGGGGGGGGGGGGGCATGTGGGCTGAGGAAGGACCTGAATGAGCACATTAAATTGAAAAATTTCTAACACATTGGAAAGATCTCTGTTCGATTTGTTTCAACTGCTTCAACATTCAATTAACTTTAATACAGGTAAAGACAGAAGTAGTTAAAAGTTCCACATCAAAAATTTAACCAAATGAAAGCATAGGATTAACAGAATTTGACTTTGTATTTTTCAAGTGCCAGCCCTTGTATGTTAACAAAAACGAATACAGTTTCCAGCGCTTTCTAAATTAGGATTTTAAAAATAAAATGATCCAGCAGTTCTGTATGGTTAATCTGCAGTGTATCACACCACTCCAACAACAATTTACTTGAACTCCTGGGGCTGTGCCAATAAGCTTTGCATTTTGATAACTAAATGCTATATTAGAAAAAAAACTTGCAATTCCAACAGATTAAAAAAATCATTAACACATTTAAAGGTACATACAATTATTCTGGCAAAAATTTGCAAACATATCATCTTGGGGCATGTCACTGACAGCCCAGTTACTATTTCTGTCCAACCAATACACAGGCAAGTTGTTATGTGAACATATTTTAAAGAGGAAACATTTTCACATTCGATTTAATGTGGCAACCATTTGTATTCTACCGACGAGGATCAGAATTACCAGATCCTGTATGTAAACTGCACCAACCAGCCATGTACCAATTGATTTATTGACAAGTCAGTTGTCTCTAGTTTCATCAATTAGAATGTTCACATCAGTAGAATTGGCACAGCCTTATTTGATCCAGAAGCCCAGGCAAACGTGACAATCACATTAAGACGATATTGAAGAAAGCTTGTGAGGTTGGCAGTCTCTCAGTTTGGTGAATGCAGAAAATTTCAACTGGAAGGCCTTCCAGGACATTGTGCTGCCTGGGAGACAATTGGTGGAAAACACACATTTTCCCCCGGAAACCTAGGAAAGAGCATTTAAAAACCAATGTACAACTGATATGCAATAAAATACATTTACAGTACCTCTTATGCATATGTAATCAATATTGCGAGCATAGTTGATCATTTACACTAGAATATACTACATTCTGAACACCCTCCGAAGAGACACGTCAAGAGATTTTATCTTTTTAAAAATTACTTATTTTTTTCTGAGATGCTTCAAATAGTGACTTAGCCAAGAACCGACAAAACATATCAACTGTGGCAGATGGGCTTGTTGCATGGTGTGGGCATCCCTGCCCATGGAACAGAACCCACAACTACCAGGTGAAGAAGCCAGTGGTGCAATTGCCATACTGGCATATCACTGACAATATTTAAATTTTACCTCCCACAACAACATTCCCCCCCCACCCCCACCCCCTTCCCCTTCTCTCCCAATATGCAATGGCTTTTAGGGGACGATGCAGAACGAACTCCAGTAATAAAATGTAGCCTCAAGACACTGCAGCGACAACTGCCTGAAGTGTTTGCAACATGCCAGTCGTCACGCACGACAGTGAAATGATTCCTGCCGTCAGCCTCTTGAAATCAGTAAAAACACACCAAGAGAAAACAAAAGTAGAATTGCCATGTGTTAACGGTGGAGGTTGTGAATATTTTAATCTTACATGGGGGGGGGGGGTGAACGGGTAACAACCACATTTCTGAGTGCACCAGGATTTTCCTCGTCCTGGTTCCCTGTGCACCCGCCACCTTCAATCAAACACAACTTGGCAGAAATGGTGCTAGTTTTATTTTACCAATGGCTGCAATATTAAAAAAAATATGAACGTGTATTATTTAAATATTCAGATTTTGGGAGTGAGCCGATAGGCTCGCCTTCACATCTGGAAATTTCAGTTTTAACCAACGTCTGAGCAAAATGCCGTGCAGTGTCAAGTGTAACACTGTGGTTATCTGCACTGTTGAGATCAGGGAATGATGTTCCCAGAAGATGGATGCTTCAGATATATTAGAGCAGCCCATATCCAGGTCAATACCCAGAAGTGCTTTTGCTATCACACCACTATGTTTTAGACTTGGTTTCTTTAATTAAATGATTAAAACACTACTTCAAAATAACACAGAAATAAACATCTCACTATAGTATTTCATTGCTTTAAACTATGCTGTGTACATGCTGAGAGCTCAAGGGACTCTAGTTTTTCATGTTCTGATGGATCATAATATCTTTGAACACCTCCTACATTTACAAAGTATGGCCTTGTCCAATAGAATTGTGGAAAACAGGATTATTTAATTTTACAGTTTGAAATCAAATTTGTGGAATGCAAAACTAAACTGCCCAGTGTCTGTATAGAAACACAGCATCTAATATTGTGCAATTTGTCTGCCTCATTTTATAAAAGTGGCAGCATTATGTAGAAATCCCTGCTTTTATGTATTCACTCCGATGGCTATAGGAAATAGATTGTAATTTTTTTTTTTTTTTTTAAACACTGGACACAAAAATTGGCAGGCATCCAGCATCTTTAGACAGAAGCTTGAATGAGACAGATTTCCATGATTTCTAAAAATGAATTACTTTCCTTTTAAAATAAATACAATGCAGTTGACATCTTTCATTGATCTGGCTTTGAAAAAAAATTATTTAAGTAAACAAAGGCTTGACGTGTCCGCTGTGGCAGGAAACCACTGGCTATAGGTAGGAAGAGAGAGTCCTTTCTGCTCACTGGGTTTGGTAGCCTGCCATGCCAAATCCTGCTTGGTTGGTTATCACACTGGGACTTTGACCTTGTGGAGGCTGGACTCCGTAGTTAGCACCCATCCACGTAGCAGTGGGTGGTGTCTGACTGCAAGACAAAAGGTGGAGACAAAGCACTGGAGAGAGGTATCACTAAATAACCAGTGTTACACATTAAATTAAACCAAAACAGGACCACCACCTATTCCAAAACTCAGTGCTAAGATAATTACATAGCTTGGATAAACTTGGATACATTACAATCTTTTCTCGTCCAAGTCATTTTAATTAGTGAACTGCTTAGTCCCCAATGCAGATGTTATCCACAAAATAAACCTCAAACAGAATGGCAAATGGCTCATTCTGTTCATAGTTTTGAGACAAAAATATTCTGATCAGTTTATTCTTCAGATTTCCCCCCACACAATGCACAAGTTGCCAGTGTTCCAAAGGCCACCTTTGGCAAGCAGAAAAGTAGACTCCATTAAAATTCATGGGCTCAGAAAGATACCATTCTGTCATGCAGTAAACTGACATTCTTTCACCAAGTTAACATTGTTTTTTCTCAACAGGTAAACAGATTCCCACAAACCCTTCAATACAACTTGATCTAGCACATAACAGTCTGAAGAAGGGTCTCGCCCGAAACATCACCCATTCCTTCTCTCCAGTCGTCACCCATTCCTTCTCTTCAGAGATGCTGCCTGTCCCGCTGAGTTACTCCAGCATTTTGTGTTTATCTGACACATAATAATATTTCAACACAGAAGAAATTTTTTTAAATGTTCTCTTACTCCATTCTGAATCCTTGTTGATTCCAGGTTTGCCCATAAACTCCATAAGGTGGCATTTGCCAGCCATTAGGCATATACTGCCCAAACTGTTGAGTGTTTCCATACCACTGGCCAAACTGGCTCCAAGGTTGAGGATAGCTCATTTGATTTTGCTAATACAAAAGAAATAAATGAAAGGAAGGGGTTAAGAAACACAGCAAAAATACCACACCAATAACTACATTATGTGTTTAGAATACATTTTCTGGAACGTGCAATAGATTACGCCATATTGCCAGGTTTACCTTGGCCAGTACACATTAACAATGTTTCAATTTTTAAACCCCCCAATATTATACATCATTTTAGTGAGCACTGCTCAAGTCGGTTTTGACTGTGCCCATCATATGTCACTGAACCAGACTTTGGATAGCACAAGATGCTGTACGTCATGGATACAAAAATAATGCTCATCTGGATAAACTTTATTACAGTAATTATGTACCTAATTCCCGTGTCTCCCTACCCTTACTTTTTCTAACTATGATCTATTTCCATCGCTGTTTTTGACATTTTCACCCCACTCAGATGAAAGCCAAGTCTGTTTCAAGCAATTCAAGGCTGAAGAATTTGAACAATTAACTGTTTGCCTCTGCCACAATCACCCTTCTCATTGATCCATACACGTCTTAACGATGTTTTATCCAGCAATCTTCCACTAATCAAAATCAGCATTACTGGGCAAGATTATAATGCAGTTTTAACCTGGTTTTACTGCTGTCATTCAAATTAGAAATATCCAAACTAATATGATTAGAGATTGTTTTCAGAAAAATATTCAATGTCAGACACTATGTCAACTTTAAAGAATAATCAGAGAGAAAAAGAATGATGTGAACTCACTTGTTGGAACTGTCCCATGCCATCGGGTGTTTCTTTGCCCCAGTAACATTTGACAATGTGCCCTTCTATGGTAGTTCCATTGACTGAGACGATCGCATGTGCAGCACTTTCATGCGATGAAAAACTAAGAAAAATAGAAACACTTTATATACCGACTTTCAATCTTCCAAGCATTACAGCTATTACAATTCATGTTTTACACAGAGGACAAATGGAGCCAGCTGAATGCTGATGGGAATCAGTCTTTGGAACAGATTATAAATCTGTCACTTATTTTCTCTGTGTAACAAATCAATGCTGAAAGGCAGTCCACATAATTTTAAGTAGGAAAGAACTGCAGATGCTGGTTTAAATCGAAGGTAGACACAAAATGCTGGAGTAACTCAGCGGAACAAGCAGCATAATTCCTTCTCTCCAGAGATGCTGCCTGTCCCACTGAATTACTCCGGCATTTTGTGTCTACCTTCCTACTTAATATTAAAATGTAAATCCACACAGTCCACATGCATGAATTGTTAAATTAACAAGTCTGCCAATGCTGGACATAAAATGGAGACAATCACTTGCTAAAACCACAATCAATTTGAAAGTCCTCAAGCAGTATGAAAATCTTGATTTAAAACTTTACAATGGATTTCCAGCGGAGTCACATTTATCAATTATAATTTGTATCATTTTAATGTATTAAATGTTTCAATTAATCACTAATGAGATAAGTACGTGTCTTGCAAATGTGGGGTCTGTATTGTTTAAACTACATTTGCTACAGGGGTTTTGGATCGTTACTGCACTTATGTCAATAGTATATTGGACAATGGAGGACCTGGTGTGGGGGTGTAGAACAAAGGAGGTGCCAGCCTCCATAGGAAGTGCTTTGTAACGTTATCAGCGCCATATGCATACCTTGCATATACAGGCGAGGAATTTCACTGTGCCTTGTCACATGTGACAATAAAGTATTCCATTCCATATTTAAGCAGAACACCATGGCAATGAAAAATTCTCATTTGAAAATAATTCCAGTTACGAGCCAAATATTAAATTGGATAATTATGCACATTAACCATCCTTGCTGAAGCATTAGTTGGCATATTGATATTTAATTTATATGTTGGTTTATTACATTTTATGGACTAGGCTTTAGACTGTAAATTAAACAATCCAAATTTCTTAAGGGTCTCAACCCAAAATGTCACCTATCCATGTTGTCCACAAATGTTGCCTGACCCTCTGAGTTACTCCAGCACTGAGTGTCTTTTTTTTGTAAACCATCACATATAGTTCTTTTGTTTCCACAATCCAATTTTCTCACTCTTCGAGTTCTGATAAAGGGTCATCGGCAGTGCTAACTGTTTGTCTCCAAATATGTTGCGCGATCTGATGAATATTTTGAGCAGTTTGTTTTTAATTGTGAATATTCAAGGCCTGAACATACCGTACAAATGAATATCCTTTCTCAGGAAACACTCTGATTTCCATGATTTGTCCAAAGGGCGAAAATGTCTGGCGCATGAGTTGCTCTGAAATAGAAAAATATTTTGAAGCAAGGTTTGAGAAATATCTTCAACAGATTAAGGATTTACTGGATTTGTAATGCTCACCACGCCAACCAGAATACAGGCTACCTTAAATTATGCTGCTTTTGTAGGTTTATAGAAAGTAGTTTATATACATACATTGCTATTTATGCAATTTGTTAAAACAGAATAGTCACAGTGGTCCATTTGGAAATCAATGTTGAATATGGACATTTATTCAAGGAAGATTGGATATTTATTATATGAGCAGATTGCAAATTCAATTTTTACATTCAAACTACTGTCTACAGTTGTCATAAAAGAGGAAACAGTTGACAGACTGAGTAACTACTGAATGTTTTTAAAGGGGGCCACTGCTAATTCCCATACCGACCTCTCTGTCCTGGGCCTCTTCCACTGCCAGGGTGAGGACACACGCAAACTCGTATTTCATCGAACAGCATCTCGTATTCTGTTTCGGCAGCTTACAATCCAATGGTATGAATATTGAATTCTTAACTTTCAAAATAAACCTGCCCCCGTACCTTTCTTTCCAATGCCCCATCATCTAGTTCCTTTCCCCTCTTCCATCTCCACCTTCTGCTTATCTCACACTCTTCCCTTGTCTGGATCCTCTACATTCTCTATCCCCACACCCCCATACTCTGCAGCATGTCCCTGTAATCATAACTATTCCACATCCATTTATATCTGATTGTGCAGTCAATTCATGTAACTCACTGTGACTAATTTGCTTTTTTTTCAGACACAATGCCTTCAAGCTTGCACTACTTGTGTCCTTCCCCTATCGCTCAATACTCCGTCCCTGCCTTGTAGATTCCTGCCTTTTGTTTGCATGCATGTATTACAGATATTAGGTATTACCTGTCAGTCCAACGGCTATGCCACCACAATAAACTGTGCAGTTGCTAGGACTGGATTGATTGACAACTTCTTCATAGGACAGCTGTTTGGTATTTGCTGTAAAATGGGAAACTTGCATGTTAAAATAAATGCCATAATCACAGCCACCGAGATATTTTTTAATCTATTTCTCCAATAATCACAAAACAAGCCTTCAGAATGACAATTTTAATTTCACATGGTTTGTCATGACATTATACAATTCAAGAACTGTTTTTTAACAAGACTCCACAGCTTTCAAGATACTGAGTGAAGCTGCTCATCAGACCCATCATATTATTTGATATTTATGAACACATTTAATTACAAAGTATATTTATGCTGTTAAAACACATGAAATTCTAAATCGCACTATACTGCTCGTTTCACATACGTTCTGATGTAGTCTTTGGTGCCGGAGGCTTGCGAGTTGCCCAATTTGTTCGGATCTGCCTTCCTCCAAGCCACTGCCCACCCATCTGTTGAATGGCATTCTCAGCATCCTAACATAAAATGGAAACAAGCCGTCAGAAATAGATGAAACAATCAAATTACAGCATTTGGCAACAAAGTTGGAGAAAGGTGATGGGTTTTTAGCATTGGGTATCAGCAAACACTTCCAGTAAATCTGACAAGGGTCTGCCACTCCAGTTCCTTCAGCGTGTCCTTGCAGCATGTAGCAATGCTCATCCAAAACAGACCCATTTGCCCAATACATGTCTCTTCCAATGGAGATCACTAGGACATTAGTGATAGTAGAATTAGGCCTCTCGGCTCATCAAGTCTACTCCGCCATTCAATCATGGCTGATCTGTCTCTCCCTCCGAACCCCATTCTCTTGCCTTCTCCCCAAAACCTCCGACACGTGTACTAATGAAAAATCATCAGTCCTTTCTTTGTTTAGGAAATTATTCTTTCATTACTTTGATTACACAATTAGCGCACATTGGAAGGGATATAACAAAAATATAAAACAGTTAAGGCGACTTTGAGAGGTGAAAACTGCAATAGATATGGCAGAACCATCAGTGTTGTCCAAAAATAATAAAAGGTCTGCCAAAGGAGGCCAAACATGCAAAGTTATTTTAAAATGCAGTTCAAGAAGATTGAATACTATCATCCGATAAGCATTATCAGAGCCTGCAAGTAGTAACAATCATAGTTTGCATGAGTCTTTACAAGTTATGAGCTATCCAAGTTTTCTTCTTAGTCATGGAATTTTTGAAAACATTAATCAGCTGACAAATGAACTAGATTCATAACAGCAAATTGTACCAAATATAAATGTTCTCTTACCCACTTATTATAGAAGGATACAAAACCATACCCTTTGGATTTTCCTGTCGCCAAATCTTTAACCACTCTAGCATCACTGAAAATATAAATAAATAAGGCATAATAAATAAATACATTTCTTGCTGGAATAAGTTTACTGTAGAGAATAAAAGACAGGAACCACACACACACACACAATGCTTATTGTCAAGACATCACATCTCACCTTTGCAAAAGGAACCACTTAATGCAAGACACCATATTCTACAAAGCACTTTTCTTCCTCTCCATTATAAAATGTACTACATCTTCAACTGCTAGTTTACTACATCTTGATCTGCTAATTCAGTTACAACAACTATAACGTGGTAAACATGCAAACTGTGACTGCGCTGGCTAACATACTTACAGGCGTTTTTTTCGTTTTAAAAGCTATTCAAATAGTTTGTAAGTTCATTCATTGTAAAAAATAAAAAAAAGCTAACTGCCTGCTAGGCATGGTCAAAGTAGCCATTCCTAGTTGAATAAGTCACCAGGCCAAATCAAAGAAAAAAAGTTTAGATTGAACAATTCATTGAATGGCTTTCCTTAACCATGCACAATACATAGTACTTGTTGCCAACAAGTATTCTACCTATTCTTAAAAATACAGTATATGAAATAGAAAAAAAACTAGAAAAATAAAAAATAGGAATTAAAAGGCATACATCGCCTGTTAACAATTCTTTTAGTTTCTCGGTAGGGTGAATTCGTTACCCCCTTTTTGGACTGTGGGCAGCTGTAAATTTTGAGAAATTGAGATTTTCAGAAACGGTTGCAATATTCAGAGAAAGCTAATAAGATACTGTATTTCCAAAATTGTTAACAGAACTACGCAGACTAGAATATATGAAAAGTGCATTATACAGACAGGATCAGATCACTAAAGAGTCGATCGTGAACTATTTTAAGTAAAATTGAAAAAAAACAAAGTTAATTATCTGTTTACAAAGACAAAAGGAAATAAGAAAACTACAACTGAGTGAACGATTATCCACTGTGACAGTCCCTTGTGTTAGCCATGGAAATCCTGTCCATTCTTCAGATATTCTGTAAAATAACCACAGCCCTATTATTTTGAAATTGATTCAGAACCCATCTATGGTGTATCTTCTTTTGCCCCAATTATTGGTAATTATGTGAATGTCCAGGTTAAATGTTTCTCAGGTGATTTGTTAACTCATAATTTTATAAATATGCTTTTCAAAAAAATCTATTATGAATAGCTAGTATGAATAAATTGCTTTTTTTACCTTCAGTTGTGAATGCTTTGGGAACATCTATGACATGCTTCTGTATAAAATGCATTTGGAGTCCATGTTTAACATGAGATTACCATGCAACCGCACGTGAAAATATCAACTCTGTGTGGATCAAGAGTAGAGGACACAAACTGTCTGTGAGGAGGTGTTGTTTAATCTTGTACGAGTACTGCTCCATCACTTTAAATCTAATATCTGGCTTGATTTTGTTGACCCACATAGACTGGATTTTATCCTACATCCAAAGAAACCCCAATAATATTATTAGCACCCATATTTTATTTAAGTAAAATGAAGCTGTGATGTAATGAACAAGTAATCTGGTTTTTTTAAATATGATTTAACTTGGGAAAACAATATGAAATTTCATATTAAAATTAATTCCAGGTTCCAATGCCACACAGCCCCCATGCTAAAGAGATGCATGGTTGGTCCCCTCCCAGATGCACAACGTTGCTCAACCAATCTCATTCAAGGCATTTTCCAGTGGCACAGGGTTTTTACCCATTCAAACCTTCTCACTTCAGCATATCACCACCAACCATCTTTCTCAGTTCAGTTTAGAAACTTACCACTGTTTATTGATGACAGAATCCCTATATGGAGGTTCCAAATCCAGTTTACACCCATAAAACTAATTTGCAACAGCTACTGAAGTATGTGTTAATTTGCTGGCTTTACAAATCACCATTATTTTATACCATAGCCCCTTTGTTTTGTTGTTATCGGTGGTGCAGGAGTGTAGTTTTTGTCAATAACCCATCTTAACAATGTAACCTGCTTGATAGCTTTTATCTATCAACATCACGAGCTGATGCCAGAATGCCTCCAAGAAGCTAAAAATAACCAACGACAACTTTAGCAACAGTACTTTTTGCTACTACCTGACCACATCCATGTAGGCCAACAAATAACACCTTCAAGCTCAAATGGATGAATGTTTGACATTATAAAACTCAGATTGAAGCCAAGACTGTAATGCTGCACTAGATGTTAATATAGTATTAAAAATAATCAATAACCTGTACCTTCTACATGGAACAGACGGGCAGCATTCTGCAAACACAGTGAAGTGAAGGACAACGAGAGGAATGCATTAAAATTCCTAGAGCCCTTTGAGTATTGGAAGGTTATTTCAACCATCAAATTACACACCCTTCGCGAGAACACCTTCAAAACATTCAATACAAACATACATAGATTATTTTTTTACTTCAATGCAGAAATGCTTCTGCAGTCTTCCAAAGGAAAGAAGAGTTAGTTTAATATTTGAAGTTAAGGTAAGTTATGTGAGAAAGCTAAATGATCCCCCCTCAAAACAAATCTGGAAAAAATGCCAATATATTTTGTGCCTTGCACAACATGCTTTGCTTCACTACTTAGAACATTTAAGATATTATATTACTGGAGTACACAGAAGATTACAAAGTTCTGCAGTGACGATGGTCTCCACATTGTGCAGTTCCAATGATACACAATCAAAAGGTGACATACCCCATGGAGATTTAAGTACCAAACATCTCTTAAATGTCTGGATCACTGCAACTCAACAAAATGCCAATGACCCAACTACAACTGCAATATTTTACAATCACAAAACCTAAACCAAATAATTAAATAGAAGTGGTTTCAATGGTGGGTGAATGCTTTCATAGAGATAAATACGCTTCCAATTACATGAAGTGGGGTAGCATATCACGATATTTGACCCCAGTTATGTATTAAAAAAAATCAAACAGGATTTTCTTGTTAAGCTTGAAACTCCTGTATGATGAATTTGTAATAAACCCAGACACAAAACAGTACAAAAAATGTAAACATTACACTTTTAAGTTAAGGAATGTACATAAATAAGAGCCTGCCTTTCCAAACCATAACACTCTGGCTTATGCTGACAACGGTATGAAGGTTCTGCTAGAAAGCTGTGACTTGCAAAAGGTGAAGATTAACAGCTCGTTTATCAAATACCATTCCCCATATCCAAGGAAAGAGTTGTAAGGTGTGTTTGGAGAATTAATATAGCAAAGGACGTGAATCCATGCCCAAGCTTTTGCTCACACACTTGGCATGTACCAGAGGGGCACTGGGCACTGGATATCCATTCTGACACAATCGCTTCATTGTGCAGATGGAAAAGGCTCTTCAAGGATCCTCACCTGTGCTATTCTCTTCCGGAAGAAAAACATGATGACTATAACATTCACTCTGCCATCTTTTCCTCCCACCGAAAAGTAGATATTTTTTATGTTTATCCTATCGACCATCGAGTGTGTGCCATATTTGGAATACCTTTCTTTGCGTTCTCTGTAAACAATTCTGTTTTGTTCTTCAGATGTACAACAGTGATGACGGATGTCCTGAGGAGGCCACCCACAGGCTTCAGTAACCTCACTAAGTGGCACCAAATGTGGTAACTCAAATTTCACTGTACTTTAATTGGTATATGTGACAAAAACTGACCTTGTAACCTATACCTGTCAGCAAGCCATTACTGGCCACCTCCATTAGCTTCAGGTTGGCGCAGTCTGCGAGACAACAAAGCAAGCAATAAGGAGGAAACATCCACTTCACATCCTCGACATTCAGCTAGAACCCAGGCAATTTCCCTTTGCTAGAAGGGTAACTAGGCGGAGACCAGGTTTCCTTAAGAATCAGCGCGGGAATCTGTGCAGGAATTGGGTGAAATCTTAAATGAATATTCGTGCGGATTTACTGTGCAGATGGACAAGGAAGCTGCTGCTGGGTTCAGGGAGAGAACAGCGATATCTTGGAGCATATCAATGTCACGCAGTTGGCATTGGAGGTAGTGAAGGCGTAAATATGGATACATTTTAGACTATCCTGGTGACTGGAACAGCATTATAAGCACAGTGGCATGGCGGTAGAGTTGATGTCTTGCAGCGCCAGAAACCTGGGTTCGATCCTACGGGTGCAGTCTGTACGGAGTTTGTAGTTTGTTCAATTTGTATACAGTTTGTTCTCCCTGTGACTGCATGGGTTTTCTCCAGGTACTCTGGTTTCCTCCCACATCCAAAAGATGTGCAGGTTTGTAGTTTAATTGGCCAATGTAAATTATCCCTAGTGTGTGTAGGATAGAAGTCGTGTATAGGAGATCGCTGGTCGGCGCAGACTCAGTGGGATGAGTGCTTGTTTCAATGCTGTATCTCTAAACTAAACACATGGGATCCAGGGTGAGGCATTAGCTCAGGTACCTGAATGAGCAAGGCACAGAAAGATATGAAATACCCTACATTAACTGACCTTATTTTTGTCCCAGTACCAGGATCAGCCTGCACTACTAACATTTATCTATCTGCGGATTAGCCGTCACATTTAGACCACAGGTTTCTGAGGAGAAGTGAAGCAGATAACGCCAATCTTACTTCCATCATTACTGAGACTTATATATGGTGGCATTAGATCAGAAAATATCAATCCCCATGGATGGAAAGCAAGTACTACCTAAACAAAACCTTTGTCATTTGAATTATACTGCCTCGAATGTGACAATTTTCTCACGGCACCAAGTCTAGGTCAATTTATTATATTTTCATTGCTAAAGCGTTCATTCATATAAAGACAAGCACATGAAATTGAACATTGGGGTATCAATGTTTCTCATTAAAAAAAATGATATTCTAACCTGTCACAAGCTATTACCAAGGCAGTTAAATAGCTTAGGAAAAATTGCCAAGAAACACAGAAATTGAGCTGTGACGCATGTTCTGAGTATAAATGGAAGTGAACTATTTGTACTTACCTGAACAGAAAACTTGAAAACAAAAGGCTTAGAAGAATATAGCAAAGTAACAGGTACAGAATTACATTAAACAAGAAAAATGTTACTTAAAGGGAAACAAATAAATAGAACAAACCCGTGAAAGAATTAAATGTCAATATTTCTGTTCAAAATTAAGACTTTCCATATAAACAAAATTTACTATGGTGGGTGGTGTTTTCCCAAGATAAAAACAGTCTTTTTATGGTACAGAGGTTTTTTAAACCAGTAATCATTTGAAATGTATTTTCTAACTTATGAAATCGCTTCGTTGACTTAACTATCAAAGGCAGCTGTGTTACCAAGCCACACTGTTCCCAGCAGGTACCTATGATTTTGCAGAATACTCAGACAAAGGCTCTTTGTATTTTATTGCTTAATCAATTATAATTTAAAAAAGCCACCTTGATTGGTAAATTTAGTTGGCTCCTCAATAGAAAAGAAACATACTGAAGAGGGTCTGATTGTAGGTAGAACTGACATCTTTCAGAAATTCCAAGATTTTCCAACATATTTTATAGCTAATAGAATACTTTTTGAAGGTAAGACACAAAATGCTGAAGTAACTTAGTGGGACAGGCAGCATCTCTGGGGAGAAGGAATGGGTATACTTTTTGATCTTTATTGCAATGTTAATAAAACCACATCAGTCAATTTGCTTATTGTAATGTCGCTCAAAACAACACAGAAATAAATGACCAGATCATCTATTTAAGTGATGTTTCAATAATAAATATTATCCAGAAAACCAAGAGACTCTCCAAGTTCCTTTAAAAAATAAAATGCCACAGATTATTTTCTAAACAACTGAAAGGACAGGGAACTATGAAAGTTGTGTTAAATGGATCAGAACATTGGATCACCATTTAAAATGTGATTGACAATACCAGAATGGGACTTTCATCGCCTGCTCGATTCATAATGCAACTCCAGAAATGGGGAATTACATCAAACACAGATCTTGGACTTTCAATTTAACATTCCAAAATATTCTACACATTTAACTATCTAGTACTTTCATAAATAGAAATTTACGATCTCTTCAAGAAGTAAATCCACGTACCAGAAGCCCTGGCCATTTGATTATTTTAACATAACCAAATGTCCAACTTTGAACCAAGTCATGTGGTGACAGTGTAAAATCCAGTGAATTGCATTGATTGCCAAATTCCAAAGTTATGTACAGTACGCACTGATCAAAGAATCTAAAAGCACAGAAATTTTTTAATTTTTACCAAACATAAATATCCAATTTGAACGTTCCCTTTTGTCCTGAAATAGACAAAATTACAAATATTACAGTTTAAGAATAAATGGTCCTGGAAATTAAATTTCCCCTTCTCTGCACATCTTAAAGTATTGTTCTCCTTTCCTGTGACAAATGTAACCCAGTAAAACAGCTGACAATTGCTTCTCCTGGTATTTTGCTTGTTACCTAAAGTGATCCCTGCATGCTTTTGCAAAATAAATAATGGCCCGAAAAGTTTTTACTTCCCTGAGGAACAGGATAACTTAACCAAAATCAACAACTCATCACAGGGTGCTGGGATACGGTATCCTTGCAGTACTGGCCTTTGAAGTTAGTCAAAGTTTAAAATGTTGAAATCTTATCAAGCAACTTGAAACTCCCCAATAAAAAGGAAAATAAAATTTTAAGAAATTGAAACCGATTACTCCAAATGTCAGAATATTTTTTTAGCAACTTTAATTTAAGAAAGAATCAAGCTACTATTCAACAGGTAACCATCAGTACAAAACTCTGCACAAAACATCAAAAAGTAAAGATTTTAAATCTTTCAGTATATGTAAAATTACCATTATGGTAAAAAGGGACCACAAACCTTTGAAAGTGTTAAAGTTTCTGTGTCCCTCTGTTTACTTTGGAACAAACTATGCAACTCAGATTCAGTAATGAACAGCTGGCGATACCTGATGCAAAGAGCAATCATTTAAGCCACTGTTTCTTCAAGTCAGACATCTTAACTTACTTCATTTATTTAAACCAACTTGGTTTACCCAAATTCTCCGAACTAATTCACATAAACAGTCACAAAATAAATATTATAAATCACTCCACCAAACTGAAAGCGAGAGAAAATTAACTCTGATGCATTTAAATAGCAGGAAGTTTACAGATACTGCTTTACAGAACTATTTACAGTATGGAAACCTCCTTCATGTAGGTGGCAAAGCCTGCAATATCCCCGCGTTCCAACAGAAAGCTTGGTTACACTTGCAGGTGGATGCTTATATTCCACATTATTGCAAAGCCATCTGATGATAGCCTATATACACTGAATTTTCACATTAGCAACTCTGATAGTAATAACATGTAACAAAGGGATAAGGTAGATCTCTATAATTTTTAGTTAAACTTAAGCCTGTTGCTTTAAGTCCCAGTTTTTTAAATAAATATTTTCACTGCAGAACAGCTAATCGACATAGTGTGCACATGATTAAATTTGAAATAGTGCATAAAGATGTATTATAAAATGAAGAAACCAATTACCTGCACACAACTACATTTTGCTGCTGCGTTAAACACATTGAAATTGCAAGTATTTGATGCAAATATGATGCAAAGTGTTTCATGAAGCCGACTCAAAAGAAAGCTTAGATAAATATTTTTTCTGATTAAGCCCAGATTCTGTACTTTAAAATCATCAATCCACTGGAAACAATGACGTAATTACATCCAGGTTGTCTTTAAGGGGCTCTTGAGCTAAATAGTAGATGCCATGGTATTATAACCCAGACTGAAAAAATTGAATCAAAGACTGAATGCACTGTATGTGATTTAGCTGTTTAAAACCAAACAGTGTAAAATTTCCCACCAGGATATACTTACGATATTCTTCCAAATGGTGCAAACGCTGCTTTTATATCTTCTGTGGTAATTTCTGGACTCAAGTCACCAACAAATACGTGGAAATGATCTGTTGAGTTGATGAAAGCTGATTTTCAATTCAGGGAAAATAGATAAACCTGTTCCACAGCAGGTTTAACAGTATTTCAACTGTATGAGAAATATAGGCTGACAGACCAGTATATTTTACACATTCTATCTGTTTGCTTTGAAAATATTCAAACCACTAGGTACTGAAAGTTTGAGCTACAAAAAAAATGGGCTTTGTTTATTGTGGACAGTAAATCGGTAACAGCAGAATGTGGTTCCTTTATTTTGGAGATTAAACTGGCCAAACTCAATGCATTCAAAGGAAGATTTGAAAATGAACATCCGAAATGGTCCCTTTCACCAAACATTGGCTCCGAATCTGAGAATCACGTTATCATTTACTGAAACGATCTTACTCAAGAGTGATCTTTAGGATGCTGCTGAACACAAATGTAACAAGCAGGTGGTTTATACAATTAACAATTTATTTGTAGACTAGTAACAATCCAAAGATAATTTTCCTTTTAAATGTTATATAGGGTGCATTGTGCTGATAAAGCATGGTATCTATTGGTCTATGGCTCCAATTCTAAAAGTATACACAAAAATAATTCATGATCAATAGATCTTGAGTATTTTACACATCCATTTAGTTCTAAAAAATTAAGTCTCCATGCTTTTTTGAAATCAGGCAATGGAGTGGAATTGTTGAGATTCCCGTCTCGGAACTGGTACTGGAACCTGGAAGGCAGGAAATGGTACATGGAAGGTGGCAACAATAAGAAATAAAATCCAATCCATTTTAGATTTGTATGATAAATGTTTTTTAAAAAATCATGCTTCTTAACGTGACACAGACTTTGGAAAATATAGTAAATGTTGATGGTTTATCTTGAAACCACAAAACACTAATTCAGGAAGGAACCATTGAAGTTCCAGTACTTCTCTAACACTACCTTGATCAATACAAACTGAATTTACAGCTTTTCATGTCAATTATGTTAACTGCTTAAAATGATTTAATTACAACTCTGGTATTTACTTTTCAAATGCCTAAGCAATTGTGGGAATGACAGAAAGCTGATTAATTATACAAATGAATACTTCACCAAAAACTGAAAGAACAGGGTGTGTTAAAAATAAATGGAAAGCTGCAAACCTCCCTCTGCTTTGCAGTATTTTGCGAGAGAGACTATTTGAAATGGAGAAAGATATCAATCCAATACTTACTACTTGTGTCTTTCTTCTGACTACTTGGAGTTGTTGCCCAGTTCACTTTAACTTCCTGCAAGTGATTTCATAGAGATGAGAAAATAGGTTAGCCTGTTTCAATTATTAAAGTATAGATCCGCTAGCAAAATATAAGTCTGCATTCATTCTACATATCTACTACAGTTGGATATTTGCTGAATAATTCTAACATTTAACTTCCAACTCCAATGGTTTTCACTTAAATCCAACCATCCAACTACAATGGATTTTCTCCAAAGCCTCTTTTGGAGATATAACAGCAGCTAACCTGGAATATTCCGAAAAGCTGAAGCAATTGTATTGTTAGAATAATAAATTATAAAATAAGTGAAACAAGCAAATGCATATATAAAGTGGTGGTCCTTCCTTTACATAATTAGCACTTTTTGTGAAGAGTTTGATAATATGTCAACAGAAACTTGTGGTGGCAACCGTTCCAGATAATTTTATTTGAAAATTATTGAAAAAGCACAATTGCATGACAGATGATGGAAAGATTGTGAGTGTTGAGAGTCCAGCACACGGAATACATGGGCAGTAGCGATTCCTCGGCAGACTGGTCGTTTTCTTAGGCAGACCCTCAGGATGAGCATGACTTGTTTCCATTGTAGTTCTGAGATGGCTGATGTCAATGTGGGGCAGGAGATGCTTAAAGGGTGGAATGAGGGTAATTGGAGAGGTGATGCAATCCATAGGTCTTTTGCATTTGACCTCTGTGTTCCCTATGAGTGGATAAGGATGCCTGCTGCCCTAGTCATTCCCTTTCGTCTCTCCTACTTTCTGGGAGATAATACAGGAGCTTGAAACCCCAGATATCCAAACGTAAGAACATCTTCTATCCCCCAGTTATCAGATTCCTGATCCAATCATGGCTTTCACACCCCCTCCCTGGAGGTACAGCCATATACTCTTATTCCTAACATTACCACATTTGTTTATTCCACTGTTGTACTTTAATATTTACTAAGCGCTACTTTGGAATGCACCATTTTGCTGTTTTGTATTCCTCATCTTTATTATTATTTTTATCATTCCTATCTGCTTTTTATTCTGCAAGTGCAAAATGAACATGGCATTACCTTGTACCATGGAGTATTTGACACTATTGTATCTGCCTCCATCATCACCCTGGCAGAGCATTCCAGGTTTCCACCAACCTCTTAAAAATAAAACTTGCACCACACATCTCCTTTAAACTTTTCGCTCTCACCTTAAAGCTATGCCCTCGAGTTTTTAACATTTCCCCCTTGGAAAAAGGTTCTGACCATCTAACCTATCTGTGCCTCATAATTTTATATACTTCTATCAGGTCTCCCCTCAGCTTCTGACTCACTAGCGAAACCAATCCAAGATTGTCCATCTTCTCCTTGTTGTTAACACCCTCTAATCCAAACCTCTTCTGAACCCTTTCCATACCTGATTGAAATAGTAATAAAAACAGTTTCAGGCTGAATTTTCCCCAATGATAACACAGCATTAAAAAAGGTCCACAAAATTGCTGGAGGAACTCAGCGGGTGCAGCAGCATCTATGGAGCGAAGGAAATAGGCGACGTTTCGGGCCGAAACCCTTCTTCAGTTCATATTCCTTTTCAATTACCACTCACCCGTTAAGACTAGATGATAGCTTACCTTACCCATAATTTTACGTCCGTTCATAGCTGCTAATGCTGCTGCTGCATGCCGATGCTCATAGAATTCCACAAAGCAATAAGGGTCATTGCCAGTCTGTCGGAATAGGAAAAACAGATCGATACTATCAATACGATTTTTGATAGAAATGGGTGGAAAAACCAGAACAGACTTGTTAAAACCAATACGACAGATATCAAAAGTGCTCTAATTTAAAGTGACACAATAAAATTAGCATCAGCTAACTTGAATCCAACTTACTCTAGCAGTTAACTATATTCAATTTTTTTTTCTAAATTCAATGTCTTACTGGACATTTGAGAACACTCAAATAGCTGAGTGTGAAGAATGGACCGGATTGAAAAGTTTGACCATCCATGTCCTCCAGAGATTCTGCCTGACCTGCTAAATTACTCCAGCTTTGTATGATTTACTCCAGATTTCAGCATTTGCAAATCCTTGTGTCAGCCATATTTCTTCTGCAGGTTTGGGCAGCCAGTGTTATGTCATCTAACTCCAAGGACGTGTATTTCCCCAGATACACATAGCAGGAGCTCTTGGATAGGAACTGTACTCAACTTTGTTAAACAGATACATTGAAGCCAAGATTTATTTTTTGGCAACCAGTGGATGACCCCGTTTAGATCAGTGCCCAGGACAGGCAGAGATGGACCAGAAACCAACTGCACAAGCATCCTTCATGATCACAGAAGTAAAATATAAATAAATGTAACAGGGGTAAAAACAGTGATTCAACCTATTTACCAATTAGAGGAGAATGAAAATAAACTTTGACACAAACTTTCCCAATTCTTGTACGCGAGATAGTGTAACAAATGGTAATGTCACCTTTCACAAGCAAAATCAAAAAGAAATGACACCAGTGAGTAATCCCTTCAGCAAAGCTTGAGTCATAGAAGTGACAATTCTCTCCTTAAAAAGTCTAAATCTATCTGAAACAAATTGTGCAATAGTTTGTAAAATGATAAAAAGTTTTTAAGCCTACTCTCATATGAGATTGTTATAATCTGTCCTACAATAAGTAGAGCTGAAAATCTGGGAACTTTAGTGATGGATTCATAGAATTATACAGCATGGAAACAGGTCCTTCAGCCCAACTTGTCCAATGCCAACCAGAATGCATATCAAAATTAATCCCGTTTGCCTGCATTTGGCCCGTATCCCTCTAATTCTTTTCTAACTATGTAACTTGAACTTGAACTAAAAGTATTTTAAACATTGTGATTGTTCCTGGCTCTACCTCTTCCTCTGGCAGTTCATTCCATATACCCACCATTCTCAGTGTGGAGAATTTGCTCCTGGGGCCCCTCTTTAAATCTTTCCCCTCGCACCATAAATCTCTGCCCTTTGGTTTTAGACTCCTCGTCACTGAGTAAAACACAATTTTATCTATGCCCCTCTTGGTAAAATCACCCCTCAAGCCTCCTATCCTCCAGGGAAAACAGCCTGGTCCCAGCCTATACAATTTGTCTTTGTAACTCATGTGTTCCATTTCATGCAACATTCTGTAATTTTTTTTAATCGGCATCCTCTCCAGTTTAATCATATCTTTTCTATAGCACGGTGATCAGAACTTCATACAATATACCACTCGACCGTCGTCCTGCCATTGGCACAGCTGTTCTCACAGCAGGCAGGCAAGGTGTTCTTGTTTTGTGTCCTGAAGCCCCTGGCAAAAGGTGCCTTTGAAGGTGCCAGGAACTCTCTGGGGCAGAGGCTCCACGTTAGGGCTGAAGGAACTACACAAAAAATAATTTTATATTATCACTTTTCATGTACAGTCTCAACAATATTTGGATTGCTTCTTTTGTGTCAATGTTGCATCTATCAACAAACAAATGCTAATCAAAGATTCTTTAAAATGGAATACCAACACACCTCAACAATCATCTTGCAGCTTTTGCATGGTCCGATTTGACTGAAAAGTTGAAGAATTAGGGCTTCCGTCACATCCCTGGAGAGATTCCCCACATATCTATAAATAACAAAAGTAAAATATAACTACATAGAAGAGTAAGTGTTCTGATAATTACTAAAGAAACCGGCAAATATTTCCTACTACATTTTTAAAGCCCTATTGTTCTCAAACATTGAGCAGCCCACACCAATACATATCCAAGTAATAATGGTGCAGAGTTACAATACTTCTACTTAAAATGTGCATCCAAAAATGTAACAGCTGATATTTACTGACTAACTTTATTAAAACAAAAGTTTATTGATTTAAGAGATTAAAAAAATGGTTTAAAAACAGAATAGAAATGGCAATTATTTGGAGAGATCTTTGTTTAAACATAATTAAATAATCAGTAGCAATGATTCAAGGAATGTAAAAAATGGAATTAAAATATGTTCCAATTGTTACCATTTTAGTCAGGATTATGAGATTCATTTTATTACATGGGGTTAAAGGGTTTTGTGTAAACGATTATTGGAATCCTATAAATTGGAGGGAGAAGGAATAGGAAAACAACACGTCAAATGCTGAAAGAATACATGAAGTTGGGAAAACAAGATTAATTAGCAGCAAATCCATCAGGAACAAACAGGTTTTCAAATAATTATACACCAAATTAATGAAAATATGAAAACCGGGTTTTCAACTGAACCATTCCACTTCAGCATTTAATTTCTACAAACATTTCTCCTCTGCTGATGACTTAGGTGTTTCTTATTGAGACACTGTACACTTGATGCAAGATGCACTTTGATCTGCCTGAAACCTTGTGTCAGAGACATATATTGTGCAAACAGGCCCTTCGACCCAACTTGCCCACGCTCACCAACATGCCCCATCTACACTGGTTCCAACTGCCTGCATTTGGCCCCTATCCCTCTAAACCTATCTTATCCATGCAGTAGAGCAATGTATAGATAAAGATATTTTTGAAATAAGAAACAGTTGTGAGCAAAAATCCTCGGTGCAAATCATAACATGCTTTCCATCCTGTTCTCCTGAATCATACCAGGATATGGCTCTCTGACTAGTGGCAATCCTCCAGGGCTTTTCATAGGAGCTTTAATAGTTTGTTCTATTCTCACCTGGCACATATTCCTATACCTTCCATTTAAGCAAACAGCAATTTTGAACAAAATTGAGTGCCCCAAAACAACAGCACCACATTTGGGCACCGAATGCTACAATTACATGACATCAATTAACTGTTTAGACTGGCAATTTGTCAGGCAAAAGCAAAAAATGTATAATCACCTGTTATATTTACTCTATACGATTTTGGGAAACAAGTAACTATTTTTAAGTAGCATGAAAGGTCCTTGCATAATTTGCAAAGACTGATGTGAACCAATAATCATTTCATAGCAATGAATTGTTATTAAACACAGTTCTCGTTTTTATCAAATCCGAAGCTAATTTGTTCACCAAGTCTCAAATTCATTCTACCAATTAAATTTGTTTTCCTCAAATAAATTGTTTTGCTGTGACTAGGAACTCATTGAAAGAAAACTTTCCCAATTAAGCATCCAAATCTCCACATTGAACACGTCAACAGACAATTATCAAATTGCAAAAGCACCAATCCGACTGACACAAAATTGTCATATAACTAGACAAAAGGAAAACATGGATGGTGACATCAGGCGAGGTAATTCAGTCAGCTGAGTTACTCCAACACTTTGTATCATTTCACTTTAAAACCTGGCATGGTTACCATAGGGCACCCTCCCTTCTCACCTGCTGTCACTTTCAAGGTGGAATATGTCAGAGGGGGAGGGGACAGCAAGACATAGCAGCAGGTGAGAAGGGCTCACTGATGTACCTTGCGAATTAAGAGTGGGGTCAGAAGCTGGGGCTCTAAGCAGCCAGAGAGATGATGGGAGCAGGGGATCGGTTGGCAGGTCATTCCATTCACATTCAGTTTACATTTTATATATATATTTTAAGTTTCTAGCAATCCTTGGTGCTTTAGAGAAGTGTGTCATTAGTGGGCCAGGGTTGTATTGTCCTTTCATTATCACATGACCTCTGTTGGCATGGAAAAACAGATAATTCAGAAAGACTCTGGAACTGTGAAGGAAAACTGATGTTCAACCTGCAATCCATAAGAGAAACACTTCCTCAAATAGCTTCCTCCACAGCACTGAAAAAGTTGAATACTTAATTATAAACAAATTATCAACAGTAAGATCATAATAAACAAATGAATGTGCTCTAATGCTGAATCTAAATATCCAATCACAAACAGGTAGCGCCAGATAATATTTTCCTTTACAATAATTTGAGATTCTGTCCCTGAATCCATATAAATAGGTAACAATAGAGATACTGATGTCCGAACATTTGAAAAACCAGTAAATACTTAGAATTATTCACTCTATCAAATTATTTCTATTTGTGGTTTTGCAACCATTAGACCAAATTATTACACACCTGGCAGGACACTGACACTATGAAGAAGTGCCTCGACCCGAACATCACCTATTCCTTTTCTCCGGAGATGCTGTCTGTCCCACTGCGTTACTCCAGCTTTTTGTATCACCTTCAGGACACTTTTGACATTGTCTCCCTTCTGACATCAAGAACTATTAGAAATTAGCTTTCTAATTTACATTGCCCCCCGATTAAATATTCTAACATTTTTATCCTTCCTTCATTTCTCTATGGTCTCACCCTCTCTGTAATTCTTTAGCCTTACAAATCTGCAAACATATATATCATAACAGCATGGAAAGGCACCATTCCGCCCATCAGAGAGCAGCCACCCATCCATATTAATCCTGTTTTCAGCACTTGGCTCGTAGCCTTCAATGCCTAGGAAATTCAAGTGCTCATCCACACATCTCTTAGATGTTGTTAGCGAATGCTTCCACACATGCATGCATGTTCCTGCAGCAATGACCATCCACAGATTTAATCACAACTCCGCTTTCCACTCAAAGCTGTGTACCCTGAAATTAACTGCCAATTTTTTTATCTGAATAGATCAAAGACAAAAATGCTGGAGAAATTCAGCGGGTGAGGCAGCATCTATGGAGAGAAGGAATAGGCGAAGTTTCAGGTCGAGACCCTTCTTCAGACTGATCATTTATCATGATGCATTTATCATGAAGCTTCTTGGACTTTTTCCGGTGTATTAATGCAGTGCAATATAGCAATTTGTACTTATTCACAAACATGATTTCAAACAATTGTGGTCAATCAATTGGGAGAATAGAATCATACAAATAGGTGGATTCATAAGTAAACACATTTCACTGAGCAGTCATCATCTTAAACAAAACTGAATAGACGATGCTCAGTTTAGTTTATTGTCACGTGTACCGAGGTACAGTGAATACCCTTTGTTGCGTGCTAACCAGTCAGCAGAAAGGCAATACATGATTACAATCGATCCATTTTCAGTGTAGAGATCATAGTTAAAGCAAGAAATGTTGCTGTAGGAATTTGAGATTTAAGAGTGTGGAACGATTGTAATATGAGTTTGTAGATCTGCTTCTGTGGCTAGCACGCAAATAGCTGCCTGGGTTGGGCACCATCTTGGAAGCATTAATATTCATAACTATACACATGTGTATCTTCTATACACTTTTCCTGAGATATTACCGGTTAGAATTTAATATGCCTGATGATTTGAAAACTAAAATTGAATATTCACTTTAAAATATAATTCAAAATTAGCTGTACTATAGTTTTGTCTGTATTTAATCACAATGTAATTCCACTTTAATCTACTATATTTAACTCTTAATTGTGTAATCGGTCAGAGGCTTTATTTCAAAAGCTGATGACAAAACAGGAAATGTTGATGCTGCAACTTTACATTACATTATAAGTCAATCTCAGCACAAACTAAATGAAACACTTGAAATAGAGCTCAAGATGCTGCAACTTTACATTACATTATAAGTCAATCGCAGCACAAACTAAATGAAACACTTGAAATAGAGCTCAAGATGCTGCCTTTTGTTTTCATGCTAGGGTGTTTTCATTACCTTAAAAAATAACTTATTTAACCACCTGAACTTCAAAAACAGTGGGGGACAATAGACAACTTCTTGTTTGACATTAAACCTCAATAAGACTTTCGAACGAAAAAAAAAAGAAACATCGTCTGTTCATATACACTCAGGAGGTAAGAGAGAGCAAGTAAATCCATCACTTTACCCTTAATATAGACGTTTTAGGAAGTAGTTGAGTCACTAAATAGATGGAAATCCGATGTTGGGAGTGACATTGGGCAATACTCGAGGATGAGCTAACTTTGCTGAAAGCAAATACTCCTTTCCACTTGGGGGGGAGAGGAGGAATACTTTTCTCTGAGATGTATTATATTTATTAGACACAGGCTATGAGGGGGGGGGGGGGAGCGCGGTTTCAGCGCTCTGCTCTCTCCTGAGCACCAAATAAAACCGGTTGACTTGAGGTCCGAGGCCTTGGGATGAAAATGACAAGGCCCCGAGGCAGCAGGGAGCTCAACCCCGCTTTTTAAAGCCTTCCCCTGATCCCCAAGGTGCCTGGAAAGCTGCGGGGTCGGTTGATTGTTTGTGTGGTGGAGAAGTGTGGAAGGCCTCGGCCTCTCCCTCCTTCCATCAGCCGCGTACTCACTCACAGGGTTCTCGGCTGCCCGTCGTCCTCCATCATCATGGTGGTGGTGTGAGCGCTGAGGGTTCAAGGTTCTCTTCTAGTGGTTAAACTAACACGGTCCTGCCTGGGGGAGGGGGGGCGGGGAGGGTTTTAATTAAGAGGAGAGGCGGCGGAGGCGGTGGAGCGGCGGAGACGGCGGAGCGGGAGCAGCAGCCGGACAAACAAAGCCAGAGGAAGAAGAAAATAATAATAACTCCACACAGACACAGGCAGAGAAGATGGCGGCCTGGCCTGGCGTGCCACAGTGCGCCTGCGCGGGCTCTCCAACCAGCGCGGCGCGCGGCACGTCACTCAACACCCACACAAGTTGGGCAAAACTTTGCAGGAAGTTTTTCTCATCTCGGTTTTAAAGGATTTCCCCCCTTATCCTTAAGCTGTGACCCCCTTGTCCTGGACTTCCCCAACATCGGGAACAATCTTCCTGCATCTAGCCTATGTTCTGTGACAGTACCAGGAAGGAAGCAGAGAAAATTGATGAAAAAACCCTGCAGTCCTAACTAAAAATGAAAATACTTGCCATCTAAAATCTTTTATTAGATCAAGTGTTCAAGAAGGAACTGCAGATATAGGCCATTCGGCCCTTCGAGCCTGCACCGCCATTCAATATGATCATGGCTGATCATCCAACTCAGTATCCCGTACCTGCCTTCTCTCCATACCCTCTGATCCCCTTAGCCACAAGGGCCACATCTAACTCCCTCTTAAATATAGCCAATGAACTGTGGCCTCAACTACCTTCTGTGGCAGAGAATTCCAGAGATTCACCACTCTTGCAGAAAGTTTTTCTCATCTCGGTTTTAAAGCATTTCCCCCTTATCTTCAAGCTGTTCCTGGCCTTCCCCAACATCGGGAACAATCTTCCTGCATCTAGCCTGTCTAACCCCTTAAGAATTTTGTAAGTTTTTAAGGGGTTGGACAGGCTAGATGCAGGAAGAGTTGGGCAAAACTTTGCAGAAAGTTTCAATGCAAGAAGCAAGATGGAAATATGTCAATTATTGTGGCATGCAGTTGAAGCAGAATATATTGCGTTATATTTCTCCATTGTATTGTAACCCAGAGATCATTTTATTTATTTTTTTATTAATTATTACTGTGACGTACTGTATTATGTTCTGTGACAGTACCAGGAAGGAAGCAGAGAAAATTGATGAAAAAACCCTGCAGTCCTAACTAAAAATGAAAATACTTGCCATCTAAAATCTTTTATTAGATCAAGTGTTCAAGAAGGAACTGCAGATGTAGGCCATTCAGCCCTTCGAGCCTGCACCGCCATTCAATATGATCATGGCTGATCATCCAACTCAGTATCCCGTACCTGCCTTCTCTCCATACCCCCTGATCCCCTTAGCCACAAGGGCCACATCTAACTCCCTCTTAAATATAGCCAATGAACTGTGGCCTCAATTACCTTCTGTGGCAGAGAATTCCAGAGATTCACCACTCTCTGTGTGAAAAAAGTTTTTCTCATCTCGGTTTTAAACGATTTCCCCCTTATCCTTAAGCTGTGACCCCTTGTCCTGGACTTCCCCAACATCGGGAACAATCTTCCTGCATCTAGCCTGTCCAACCCCTTAAGAATTTTGTACGTTTTTAAGGGGTTGGACAGGCTAGATGCAGGAAGAGTTGGGCAAAACTTTGCAGAAAGTTTCAACGCAAGAAGCAAGATGGAAATATGTCAATTATTGTGGCATGCAGTTGAAGCAGAATATATTGCTTTATGTTTCTCCATTGTATTGTAACCCAGAGATCATTTTATAAGTTTTAAGGGGTTGGACAGGCTAGATGCAGGAAGAGTTGGGCAAAACTTTGCAGAAAGTTTCAACGCAAGAAGCAAGATGGAAATATGTCAATTATTGTGGCATGCAGTTGAAGCAGAATATAGAAACATAGAAATTAGGTGCAGGAGTAGGCCATTCGGCCCTTCGAGCCTGCACCGCCATTCAATATGATCATGGCTGATCATCCAACTCAGTATCCCGTACCTGCCTTCTCTCCATACCCTCTGATCCCCTTAGCCACAAGGGCCACATCTAACTCCCTCTTAAATATAGCCAATGAACTGGCCTCGACTACCCTCTGTGGCAGAGAGTTCCAGAGATTCACCACTCTCTGTGTGAAAAAAGTTCTTATCTCGGTTTTAGCCAAGGGCCACATCGGGAGCAATCTTCCTGCATCTAGCCTGTCCAACCCCTTAAGAATTTTGTAAGTTTTTAAGGAGTTGGACAGGCTAGATGCAGGAAGAGTTGGGCAAAACTTTGCAGAAAGTTTCAACGCAAGAAGCAAGATGGAAATATGTCAATTATTGTGGCATGCAGTTGAAGCAGAATATATTCCTTTATGTTTCTCCATTGTATTGTAACCCAGAGATCATTTTATTTATTTTTTTATTAATTATTACTGTGACATACTGTATTATGTTCTGTGACAGTACCAGGAAGGAAGCAGAGAAAATTGATGAAAAAACCCTGCAGTCCTAACTAAAAATGAAAATACTTGCCATCTAAAATCTTTTATTAGATCAAGTGTTCAAGAAGGAACTGCAGATGCTGGAAAATCGAAATCAGTCTGAAGAAGGGTTTCGGCCCGAAACGGTGCCTATTTCCTTCGCTTCACAGATGCTGCTGCACCCGCTGAGTTTCTCCAGCATTTTTGTGTACCTTTTATTAGATAAGTCAGGTGTTTACTTACTTCCTCATTTACTGTCGGTGACTATACAATAAAACCTCTGGGGTACAAATCTAGACAACGGTGTCTGCGTTTTTATTAGATTCAATATAAGCTTTCAATCCTTATTACTCAGTGTACAGCACACTGGCATCGCCATCAGAGCTGCTGTCTCTGAGCTCCAGGGGCCCAGGTTCGATTCTCACCGCTGGATCTGTCTGCTTGGAGTTTGCATGTTCACCCTGTGACGGTATAATTTCCTTCAGGTGATCCCGTTTCCTCCTACATTCTATGAAAATGTTCAAGTTTTCCGTTTATTGGTCACTGACACCACTGTGTAAGTAAATGGTTGAATCTAGGTGAGTTTATGGGAAGATAAGACACAAAAAGCTGAAGTAACTCAGCAGGTCAGGCAGCATCTCTGGAGAAAAGGAATAGGTGACGTTTCGGGTCAGGACCCTTCTTGAGACAGAGTTTATGGGAATGTGGGCAGAATAAAATGGGATTGATGTTACTGGGCGTGATGGGATGGGTTTGTTGTGTTCAAAGACCTGTTTCTCTGATGTATGACTTTGACGTGAGAGAAATAGAAACATAGAAACATAGAAATTAGGTGCAGGAGTAGGCCATTCGGCCCTTCGAGCCTGCACCGCCATTCAATATGATCATGGCTGATCATCCAACTCAGTATCCCGTACCTGCCTTCTCTCCATACCCTCTGATCCCCTTAGCCACAAGGGCCACATCTAACTCCCTCTTAAATATAGCCAATGAACTGGCCTCGACTACCCTCTGTGGCAGAGAGTTCCAGAGATTTACCACTCTCTGTGTGAAAAAAGTTCTTCTCATCTCGGTTTTAAAGGATTTCCCCCTTATCCTTAAGCTGTGACCCCTTGTCCTGGTCTTTCCCAACATCGGGAGCAATCCTCCTGCATCTAGCCTGTCCAACCCCTTAAGAATTTTGTAAGTTTCTATAAGATCCCCTCTCAATCTCCTAAATTCTAGAGAGTATAAACCAAGTCTATCCAGTCTTTCTTCATAAGACAGTCTTGACATCGCAATATTTACAGTAGCAGTTTGTCTGCCATGTACCATTGTATCCTCGATGTTGCAGCATGGATTCAGATAAGATACTGGAACGCAAGATTTGCATCTGATCTAACATTTATTACTTTACTCTTCCAGTTGTGGACAACGCCTTTTACAGACCATGAATGTTAAACGTTTTAATGGGCTAGAAGACCTGGTACTTGAAGATGGAAACATTTCGTGAGAATTGCTCACAGCCTGCAAATGGAGGAACAAAAATCATGTGTTAATCAACATCTCTTCAGAAGGGCAAATTGACCTGAGCTTTTTGATCGAAGTCTCATAATTTTGTTGAATATCTACAGCCGGAAAACAAAATTACATTTTCTGAGTGGATGTGTGACCTCGAATTAAAAAGGGAGAAATAGGACATTATTTACCTCATTGAAATGCCAAGCACTTAGACGAGTTCAAATATCAACAAAGACCTGTTGAATAGAGAAAGGTTGATAACAGTTTTTTAATAGTTGTTTTCAATTTGCCAATGTTTAAGTGACTAGAGTCTATGATATAAGCTATAATTTTAATTTGCATAAACCCATCCAACACTATCTCTGTACAAGTGACAAGGAAATCAGTGAATAGAAATTGTAATTACCTAACTCCAATTATCTCTTTTCAAATATACCTCGTGGTTTCTATGTTAACTCCATGTAGCTGAAATATGGTGCCTTCTGGCCTGTTGTGGCTACTGGCTCCCACATTCCCACCATCAATGCTGCCTGACCTGCTGAGGTCCTCCAGCACATTTGTGTTTTGCCACGATAAATTCAGCAGGCTTTCTTAAATTGTCAAATAAATTTGTGGAAAATATTTCTGTTCCACAGAACGACTTTTATTTAGATAAATGTGACTGCAGACCCATGATAATGTATATTTAATCATGTATATTTCTGATTAATGATGCTCCCCAGTCCCACATTGAGCATTGATGGATGCACATCTGTATCATACACAGTTGATGGAGGTAGCTGCTCCAGGTATCAATGAAATAGAGTTTGAAATCTGAACACTAGAACATTGCCTTGAAGCAAAGATCCTTTAATCAATTATTTTACAACCGAGAAGTTTCAAAAATATTCATTTTTTTCTAACATTCAACCTACATTAATTCCTCTTTTTCATTTCCTTTAGAGTGATTTTGAAATTTATCACGGTGGAAACTAATGATGACTTCAGCATTTACCCTGGAACATAGAGCTGTTTTTACAAGGGATATCAGTTACAGCATCCTGTTTCTACCCACACTAGAACTTAGCACTTGAAGTAATCCTCAGATCACTACCCTGGCGGTCCTCTGTTTAAGATATTTACCTAATTCCCTGTAGCCATATATCAGAATCTCCTTCCTTTTCCTACCTATGTCATTTGCGCCAACATGCACAACGACTTCTGGCTGCTCCCCCTCCCCCTTGAGGCTGTCATGCAGCCACTCCGAAACATCCTGGACCAAGTGTCTATCCCCAGATTCAATCCTGCCACACACTGGGCTGGAAAGGCTGAAATTGTTGATTAACGATATTACTTAAAATAACTTTTTTTGGACAGAGGCAGAGTGTGAGGTGCACTTAGTGGACACGGTAGTGGGGAGGGGAGAGGGGGTTGGGGGCGATAACAGGCACCACCTCCCTCCTCCTTCTCAACCCCACCCCCCCAAAAAGAAAACAAAATTCTTGTCTCACCTCAGGTACACAAAATTGCTGGGGAAACTCAGCGGGTGCAGCAGCATCTATGGAGCGAAGGAAATAGGCGACGTTTCGGGCCGAAACCCTTCTTCAGACTGATGGGGGGTGGGAGAAAGAAGGAAAATGGGAGGAGGGGGAGGAGCCCGAGGGCGGGCGGATGGGAGGGTGTATCCATCTTGTCTCACCTCGTCAGGATTCAGTGCCTACGCCCCAGTTACACCATGACCAGATTTCTTAGCTTTGGTGAGATGTATTGAGAGACACAAAATAAAAAGAGACCAATATACAAGATCACGGCTCTTTATTAGTGGCTTTTACAATGACCTTTGAAAAGGTGGGTGGGATTTGAGTCACCTGCTGTAAAAGAAAGGGAGGTCAGGACTTCAGAACAACTCCTTGGTTGGACAATACACCCACTGGTCCTCATGACCCCAACAGGTTAAGTCTTGCTGTCTACATAGACAACCTTTGGAAGGGTACGTACTGAGTAACGTCCTGCACCCTGGAAGAGCAGTGTCCAGAGTGGTTACAGTGGGTTTCTGGTGACATCTGACCTCTCTTGTTGGAACCGGAAGTGGCGGCGCTGGGAACGGCTGCGGCTCGCCTGCAGTCCGTTTGTCTTTACTTTTTTGTGTTGTTTTTTTTCGTTTTGTCTAGTTGTGTTTTTGGTTTTTAGGTTGTGTTTATGTGGGGTGGGGGGTTGAAACGGGGCTTGCTGTCTCTCCCTTGGGGGGAATACGGCTTTTTCGTCGTATCCCCCCTCTCTGCCTCCGTCTGCGCTGAGGCCTAATGGCGGAGCTGGCGATCTCGGGACTCCGGAGGCAGCCTGTCAGGACTTGCCCTGAGCTCGCTCCCGTGAGGGCGGCCCAGCTCGGGGCTGGAACTGCGTTCCCGTGAGGACGGCCTGGCGAGGGGCCGAGACTCTCCCGTGAGGGGCTGTGGCACTCCCGTCGGAGTGGCCCAGCTCGAGGGAGAACGGCACTCCCGTTGGAGTGGCCCAGCCCGAGGGAGGAACGGCACTCCCGTCGGAGTGGCCCAGCCCGAGGGAGAACAGCACTCCCGTCGGAGTGGCCCAGCTCGAGGGAGGAACGGCACTCACGTGAGGGCGATCCGGCTCGGGGCTGGAACGGTGCTCCGGTGGCTGGGACGGCGTTCTGGCGGCGGCGACCTGGGTCCGGGGTTGAGCCGCGGGCCAGCGGCTGCGTCCGTTGGACTGGAGGGCGGCAGCTTCGACCACCCCGGGCCGCAGTGTTTGAGCCGGCCCGTTGCGGGGTTCGGTGAGCCGCGGGACTGATTGTACCATCGCCCGGTGGGGAATCGCCTCAGCGCAGAGGGAGAACAGGGAAGGAAGAGACTGCAGCCCTATGATTTTTGCCTCCACCACAGTGAGGTGCTTGGAGGACTCACTGTGGTGGATGTTAATTTGTGTTTATTGTTGTTATTATTGTATGATGTATGTATGACTGCAGGCACGAAATTTCGTTCAGACCCTAAGGTCTGAATGACAATAAAGGCATTCAATTCAATTCAATTCAATTCAAACAGGTTGCAGATCGTAGTGACGAGGCTTCAATGGGCTTCTGCTCGATATTTCCCTCTGGCACTGTGCAGCAAAATGTTGGAGGTAGATCATCAGCCGTGGACTTGAAGGGCAGGGCAACGCTGAAGATCCCAAAGGCCCATTGTTTCTCCAAATACTGAGCGATCCTGCACATACAAATAACAAGGCAAATGCAATGTTAGCATTCATTTCAAGACAACTGGAGTATAAACTCAAAAAGCTGGAGTAACTCTAAAATATATAAAAAGAGATGTAATGCTGAGGCTTTTGCAAGGCACTGGTCAAACCACATGTGGAATATTGTGAACAGTTTTGTGACCCATATCTGAAGAGGGATATGCTGGTATTAGAGAGGGTCCAGAGGAGGTTTATGAGAATGATTGGATTAACATGACCGCTCTGGACATGTACTCGCTGGAGTTTAGAAGGATGAGTGGGGGACCTCATTGAATAGTGAAAGGCTGGAAAGGGTGGATGTGAGAGGATGTTTCCACTAGTGGGAGAGTGTCTAGTACAAGAGGGCACAGCTTCAGAATTAAAGGATGTATCTTTAGAAAGGAGACAAGGAGTAATAAAATTAAAGAGAAGGCATATAATATTGCAAAGGTTAGTGGGGTAGCTGGAGAATTGGGAAGCTTTAAAAAAAACAACAGAAGGTAACTAAAGGTTGAGAGAGTGGGTTGAGAAGTGGCAAATGGAATACAGCATAGCAAAATGTGGAGTCATGCATTTTGGTAGTAGGAATAAAGACGAAGACTATTTTCTAAATGTGGAGAGAATTCAGGATTTGGGGGTGCAAAGGGACTCGGGAGTGCTGCTGCACGATTCCTATAAAGTTAATTTGCAAGTTGAATTGGTGGTAAGAAAGGCGAATGCAAAGCTGGCAGTTATTGTGAGAGGGCTAGAATACAAATACAGGGATATAATGCTGAGGAGTTCCTAGGGCACTGGGTCAGACCACATTTGGAATATTGTGAGCAGTTCTGGGCACCAAATCTCAGGAAAGATGTGTTGGTCCAGAGAACATTTACGAGAATGATCTCAGGAATGATTGGGTTAAGATATTATGGCGTTTGGCAGCACCGGGCCTGTATGTGCTGGGGTTTAGAAGGATGAGGGGGAACTCATTGAAACTTACCAAATAGTAAGAGTGGATGTGGAGAGGATGTTTCCACCAGTCGGAGAGTCTTCGACCAGACGCCATAGCCTCAGAATAAAAGGACGTACCTTTAGAAAGATGAGAAGGAATTTCTTTAGTCAGAGGGTGGTGAAGCTGTGGAATTTATTGCCACCGATGAAGATGGAGGCCAAGTCAATGGATATTTTTGAGGCAGAGATTGACAGAAGGCAGGAGAATGGGGTCGAGAGGGAAAAATATGTCAGCCATGGTTGAATGGTGGAGTAGACTCGATGGGCTGAATGGCCTAATTTTGGTCCTATGTCCAATGAACTTATGACAAGTGGCACTGGCAGAGCAGTTTGAAGACTGACAGCTGTCTACATTGTTGGTGGCACAGGAGCTGCTTCAGACAGGGCGACATCGGGAGCCATGAATATGCTGCCAGTGAGTGTTCTACAACTGTTTGTAAGGTCTATCTCGAGGGGAATTGCAGGGCAAGGATACCCAAGTAAATGTCTTACCTGAAGTCCCGAGCGATGTCCCAGACCAGGCACGGGAAGGCAGTTCAGCGGAGAAGCAGCTCAGTCTATTCCTTGTAGCACCACATTGTCCTCAGGAACACAGAAGAGTCGGGAGCGATGAAGCTTCCACATGTTTCCCTTGGTCCATGGCCATCTCTTCAGATCTTGTCCTTTGGTCAATCTCAGGTCATCCAGAGGCTGATGATCACCCTGATGAGCCCAGCCTGTGAATGTAGAGCAGAACAACAGACAGCCAACCATGTCATCTCTGGGTGCCCACTCTCCCACCCACCAAATGGAGCTCAGGACCTGGCAGACATTGACGCAGAGGCAACAACTTGGCTGCTCAACACCCGGCTTGAGATCAAACTATTCCTTTGGTTTATGTTTCATTCGTAAGAAGAAGAAGAAGACCCTGGAAAAAGTTCAATCTCTTCCCTTCTTTGTTCTCCCATGGTCAACCTCACCTCTATAACCAACACAGGACCAGCTCAAGGCTGTGTGCTCAGTCCCCTGCTCTATGACCAGGACTGCACAGCCAGACCATTCCAATGCCGTCTTTAAATTTCGCAGAAGGTACCACTGTTATTGGACAAATACTGGGTAATGACGAGTCAGAGTACAGGAGAGAGATTGATAATCTGAGGGAATGCTGCCAATAGGACTATGTTACTTCTGTTCTTCCATGTCTGCTTGGATATCCTCCAGAATGTGGTTACTGTAGAGGAAGGTGGTTTACTGTAGATTAATTGATTTTCTCATCCAGAGAGTGGCTATCAGTCACCGTTGATCCTAGGTAGGTAAATTGGATGACAGGTTCCAGCTGACTGGTGTTTAGGATGATTACAGAGTGGAGTGCCTTGACCCATGACAACAGTTGTCTTAATACTAATTGCCAGTAGGTAATCATTGCAAGCATGAGACATTCTGTCCATCAGCCCCTGAAGTCCTTCTTCTGTTGGGGTGAGGAGTGACCAATATGGTCCCAATGGTTCCTCTTCTTTCTTGGCGGCGAGCCATTCCATGAGCAGTCTGACCTCCGGCACCTACCGAGGGCCCGTACTTGACCATTGTCTCAGCGGTCACTTCGGCTGCCGGGTTCGTCCTTCTTCGTGGCCAATGTGGCCCGAGTCCGGTCTTGAGTGGCTTCAATCTTCTGTCATTCAAGTCCACGGTGATCATCAATCTTGGTCATTTCCTGTCATCAGAAACCGACCTGGTAAATGGAGACAAGAATGGAGTCTTGAAGATTCCTGATCCAAACCGTTGTCCATCCAATCCCTCCACAGATGAAATGTCCTCTCGGAGTCGTGTCCTCGACCGACCTGCGGCACCCACCTTCAAACAATCTGGAGGAGATCCAGCACCCTAAGAAATCCCACCAAGTTGTTCCTCAACAGCTTCTCCAGTGCCAGGTGTGGAAGTTCGCAGAGAACATGGAGCAAGATTGGGTCTTCAGGATCTGACATGCAAGTCCATGATGATCATCAACCTTGGCCATTTCCGGTCATCAGAAACCGACCTGGTAAATGGAGACAAGAATGGAGTCTTGATCCAAATGTCATCTGTCCATTTCCTCCGCAGATGCTGCCTGACCCCCTCAATTCCTCCAGCAGTTTTCTGCTCCACCTTCGCTGACAGTCGAGCTCTCAAAACACATCTCCATCACGGTCTTCTACTGAGGGCAGTTTACAGAAGATCAGCTCCACATTCCCAGTGACACCAGACCTTCCTCAGCAACACAGCAGGGTCAGGTGTGATGAAGCTTCTGCGTGCCAGCCCTGGTCCATGGCCGTCTAGGCAGATATTGTCCTCTGGTCAATCACAGGAAACATGGCAGATGGTCGATGACCTCAAGAGTGGAAAGCCGATGATCCACAAACTTGTCTTCATTCATGGGACAGCGGTGGAGAACTTAATGTTGCAAGTTCCTGGGTGTCCATGTCTCTGAAGATCTGTCCTGGATGTCCTCACACATCTCCTTAACCATGTCTCTGCTCAATCCTGTACAACTGGATCTTCAATTTCTTCATCAGCAGACCACAATCCGCACAAATGGGCAACACCTCCTCCTCTATAACCAACACAAGACCAGCTCAAGGCTGTGTGCTCAGTCCCCTGCTCTATCACCAGGACTGCACAGCCAGACCATCCCAATGCCGTCTTTAAATTTCACCAACGATACTACTGTTGTTGGACAAATGATGGATAATGACGAGTCAGAGTACAGGAGAGAGATTGATAATCTGAGGGAATGCTGCCAGTGCAGACGTTTTGTTCTCAATGTCCGCAGGACCAGAGAGCTATTTGTTGACCTCAGGATAAAGACGCAGATCCACAAACTTGACTTAATTGATGGGACATTGGTGGAGAAAGTTATGTTCCAAGATCCTGCTTCAAGTTCCTGGGCGTTCATATCCCTGAAGATCTGTCCTCGTTCCGACGTGGGTCCCATTTTGTTCTCCACATCACTCCTCGACCGGCCTCCGGCACCCACCGCGGGCCCATCCTAGGCTGCCCACCGCAGGTTCCTCTCTCGGTCCTCTCCCATTCATTTACCGTTCTTGATGGAGGTAAGTTGCCCAAGCTTCACTGCTGTACAGTAACGTGTTCAACGTTGTAGACAGTTGCCTTGGTCTTCATTGTGAGTTTCCTGGCCTTCCATGTCCACTTGCTTAGTCTCCCGAAGGTGGGTGCTGTAGAGGAAGGTGGTTTACTGTACGTGAATTGGTTTCCTCATCCAGTAAGTGGCCGTCAGTCACCGTAGATCCTAGGTTGGTGAATTTAAGACATTTTCCAGCGGAGTGGAGTTTATGGTGATTTCAGAGGGGAGTGGAGTGCCCTGACCCATGACAACAGTCATCTTAACGCTGATTGTGTCGGTCTTTGGTGCGAGCATGAGACAGTCTGTCCATCGGCCCCTGAAGTCCTTCTTCTGTTGGGGAACTGAGTGTAGCATCATCAGTGGGCTGGAGTTCCCTTATAAGCACAGTTCTCATCTTCGTCTTGGCTTTCAACATTGCCAGATTGAAGAGCATCGCATCACTTCTGGTTTGAAGATACATGTCTTCCGTGTCTGTTGGGAAGGCAAAGGACAGAAGGGCAGATCGGAAGATGCCAAACACCATGGCATGTGGAGTCTTCACTCCACTTCTCATGGGGAAACTGTCTGATGTAGCTTCATCAATTTCCACTGTAGATGCATGTTCCCATGGATGGACCAAGTGAGGTTTAGAAGACATGGTGGACATCTAATCTTCTCCAGTACCTGGTAGAGGCCGTGTCTGCTGACAGAATCAAACGCTTTCGTAAGATCCACAAAGGCGATGAACAATGGGTTTGCTACTCCTGACATTTTTCTTGGAGTTGACGCAGGGAGAAGATCACGTCCATTGTGGATCTATCTCCATGGAAACCGCATTGTGCCTCAGGTCAGCGAGTCTGTGCAGACTTTGTAGGATGAAACATCTGCCGACTGATGTGGTCGGCAGCTGTTTGCGAGGAACTTTTCCTCCAAAGACTTGCAGGAAAATGTTACTGAGGCAGATGATGAGCCAGAGCCAGGTGAGTTTGACAAATCTCTTAAATGGCGTGCAACAGTTCGCTGCCAATTGTACTGTGAAATGTTGATGTTGAAATCCCAAATGTAGACGAGTGTGTGGGCGGGGAAGAGGTTGTAGTTCTTTCTAGAAGTGGCTCTTAAAAGGGCCTTTGTTGGACGGAGTGAGAAATTCCGGTGCGGTCCCCACCGATGTGGCTTCATATCCGATGGTTTTTCACGAACGACACTCGGGTTCCTGACATCCATTTTCTCCAAAGGCTTTTGTTGCGTGCTATCCAATCCCTCTTGGGGTTGCACGGGAGAATCCACGGCGTTTAAGAAATTTGTCAAACTCGTCCATCATCTGCCCCAGTGGCATTTTCCTGCAAGTCTTCGGAGGGAAAGTTCCTCGCAAACAGCTGGCGACCACATCAGTCGGCAGATGTTTCATGCTTTCCACTTCACACTGTCTGGAGGAGATCCTGGGCGACAAGAAGTCCCCCCAAGATGTTCCTCAACAGTTTCTGCAGCGTCAGGTGTGGAACGTGGAGTAAGATTGGCCTTTGTCATCTTCAATGTTCTGCCATTCAAGTACACTGTGATCATCGACCTCTGTCATGTTCCTGAGATTGACCAGAGGACAAGAATCCAGTCTTCACTGGCTCCGTGCCGGTGGCCTGGTTGGCTTCAATACGGCTGCGCGGCGCTCTCCGTGAGCGCGTCAGGTGCTCCTGCTCCAGGTGTGGAAGATTGCAGAGAACGTGGAGCAAGATTGGGCCTTCGGGATCTTCAAGGATCTGTCATTCAAGTCCACGGTGATCATCAAACTTGGCCTTTTCCATCAGAAACCGACCTGGTAAATGGAGACAAGAATGGAGTCTTGAAGGATCCCGATCCAAACGTCAGCTGTCCATTCCCTCCGCAGTTGCCGTGTTCTCTCGGCAGCACGTCCTTAACCGACCTCCGGCACCCACCGAGGGCCCTCCTCGGCCAACCGCCGGCACTTACACATCTGTCATGTTTGTCCCTTCAACCAATCTGGAGGAGATACAGGGCCACAAGAAATCCACCAAGTTGTTCCTCAACAGCTTTTCCAGCTCCAGGTGTGGAAGGTCGCAGAGAACTTGGGTCTTCGGAATCTTCAATCATCTATCATTCCAATCCACGGTGATCATCAATCTTGGCCATTTCCTGTCACCATAATCCAACCTGGTAAATGGAGATAAGAATGGAGTCTTGAAGGATCCCGTTCCAAACATAGTCTGTTCATTCCCTCCACAGATGCTGCCTGACCCACTGAGTTCCTCCGGCAGTTTTCTGCTCCAACTTCGCTGACAGCCGAGCTCTAAAAACACATCTCCATCATGGTCTTCCACCGAGGGCAGGTTACAGAGGATCAGCTCCGTATTCCCAGTGACACCAGATTTTCCTCAACAACACAGCAGGGTCAGGTGTGATGAAGCTTCTGCATGCCAGCCCTGGTCAGATATTGTCCTCTGGTCAATCACAGGAAATGTGGCAGATGGTCGATGACCTCAGGAGGGGAAAGCCGATGATCCACAAACTTGTCTTCATTCATGGGACAGTGGTGGAGAACGTTATGTTACAAGTTCCTGGTTGTCCATGTCTCTGAAGATCTGTCCTGGGTCCAGCACATCAATGCAATCACACACAAAACTTATGACCACCTCGAGGCTTTTGTAACATCCACAAAGGCGATGAACAATGGGGTTTGCTGCTCTTGACATTTTCCTTGTATTTGACACAGGGAGAAGATCATGTCCATTGTGGATCTACCTCCATGGAAACCGCATTGTGCCTCAGGTCACCGAGTCTGTGCAGTCTTTGCAGGATCACTCTGGCAAAGGCCTTTCCTGTAACACTCAGAAGTGAGATGTCCCTGTAGTTGGTGCACTTCCTTGTTCTTGTACAGTGTGACGATGTTGGTGTTACGTGTGTGTTACGCAGAAACTGCTCAATCCATCACAGGTGATGATCTCTTCACCATCAAAGGGATCTACAGGAGATGCTACCTGCAAAAGGCAGCTAATATCAAAGACCCACACAAACCTACCAGTGTGAAAAGCCAACAGAAGCAAGGAAACTGACCTCCATGTTTAAGATCAACTTCTTCCCAGCAATTACAAGCCTCTCGAACACTGCACAACATGAACCACAACGATGAGATATTATGGACTGTGTCTTTTGCTGCCCGACAGATATTTTTTTACTCTAGAATTTAATTATTAATTTCCTGGATTTTTATTTTATTAGTTATCTGTGTGTCGTTGCACTACGCTCCCATTATTTTGTTCAGAAGCCCAAAGAACCTGACCTCCAGGTTCAGGAACAGCTTCTTCCCAGCAACCATCAGGCTCTTGAACACTACCCAACACAAACCACATCTATGAACTGTGAAGACCTATCAACTGAGTCTTTGGTTGCGTTACAGACATGTTTACAGTAGTATCCTGCGTATAAATTTACTGAAATGTAAATTAATGCATTTTTATCTTATTGTAATTACAGGCTTGTAAATCTACCGAATATACCCCCCACCCCTCTACACTCCCCGCCCACCCCCCCATGACTCCCCCACACACAACCCCGCCCACACACCCCTCTCCCTCCTCTCACACCCTCCATCCCCCTGAACCCCCCCCCCCACACACCCCCCTCTCCCTCCTCCCTCCCCCTGAACCCCCCCCCACACGTACCCCCTCTCCCACACCCCCCTCCCCCCTGAATCCCCCCCACACGCACCCCCTCTCCCTCCTCCCACATCCATCCCCCCCACACACCCCTCTCCCATCCTCCCCCTTAACCCCCCCCCACACGTACCCCCTCTCCCACACACTCCCTCTCCCTCCTCCCACATCCTCCCTCCCCCTGAACCCCCCCCCCCCCACACGCACCCCCTCTCCCACATCCACCCTCCCCCTGAACCCCCCCCCGCCCACATACCCCCTCCTCCCACAGCCTCCACCCCCCCCCCCGCATCCCTTCCCCCCCACAGACCCCCGGGCCCCACCTCACGCAAACACCCCTCCCTCCGCCCACACCCCCCTCCCACCCCCACCCAAGCAACCCGCCCCACCACACACATCCCGCCAACACACACCCCCCTCCCCCACCCACACCCCTCCCCTAAACAAACTCCCCACCACCCTCACACCCCCCCCATCTCTGGCTCCACAATGCTCGCTCCCCCCTCCCTCTCACACCCTCCCCCCCCCCCCCCACACACACACCCCTGGTCCCACACTGCCCCCCCTCACGAACACACCACTCCCTCCGCCCACACCCAAGCAACCCGCCCCACCACACACACCCCCCTCCCTCCCCCACATCCCTCCCCTAAACAAACACCCGCCCACACACCCCCCTCCCCACCACCCTCACACCCCCCCATCTCTGGCTCCACAATGCTCGCTGACCCCCATGTAAATCCATGCTGACTCGGACCGATCCTGTTAAGGGCCAGTCCCACTTGGGCAACATTTTTGGTGACAGCCTGAAAAGAGGTAGTCGCGTCGTGGTTGGGTCCTGAGGTGTGGTGACGCAAGTAGTGACGCACGGTGTCTCCCCGTCGCCCCTGGATTTCGTAATGGCATCTGGGTGTCTCATCATGACATGCGCCCTGCCACACGCTGACGTATGCTGTACTGCGGGTGACGCCTGGTTAGGGTTAGGGATCACAGATGGACTGTAAAATATTCTTCCTTCAATGCATGGATTTTAAAACATTAATATATTAAAATTAATACAATAAAATCAATTGTGCAAATGAAAAGATGTCTGAGTCGTTCAGTTTTATTTACAGATATTACTAAAACAGATCACCTGTTTTAATAACATTGACTATGGGATAAATGCAGACTTTGGGAACAACACCCCCCCACCTCCCTGCTCCCACACCTTGCTTCAAAATGGGTGGGTGGGTATTTAGACCCAGTGGCCGGAGCAGGTGGGTGGCACTGGTACATTGGCCACATTGCATGTACCCGCTGCCTCTGGGGGTTTGGAGAGACTATTGGAAGAGATATCTGCCCTCTGGGACAACTCGTGGCCAACAGTTTAGTTCCCATGAGGAGCAGGCAGAACATTGGGGGTTCGAGTCCAACCCCTGGGGCCCCTGTATCACATTTAGTTCAGAGATACAGTGCCCTTCGGCCCATCGAGTCCGCACTGACCAGCGATCCCACGCACACTATCCCACACATGCTTGGGACAATATATACTTATACAAAGCCTATCAACATAGTTAGTGTTAGGCCTAGGGTTAGGGTTATGGCTAGGGTTAGGGTTAGTGTTATGGTTAGGATTAGGGCAAATTGTCCCTAGCGTGTGTGGGATAGTGTGTGGGGATTCGCTGGTCGCAGGCTTGGTCCACAAATGGGGGGCATCGGGGAAAATGGAGGTGGCAGGAGAATGGCAGAAGGGAGGGAGAGGGGGAGAAGGGGATGTGAGGGGAGGGGGTGGAGTGGAGAAGGGGGAGAAGAGTGGAGCGGTGAGAAGGGAGGAACAGGGGGAAAGGGAAGAAGGCGGGGGGGATAGGGGAGAGGAGAAGGGTAGCCGGGGTAGTGGGGAAGGGGAAGAGGGGGGTGGAGGGGACAGGGGAGTTCAGTCTACACTGACTGTATCCATCCCTGTGAAAATTTAGAGACGGTGATTGGGTCTGGAAGCGGACCAATACATTGTAAATAAAACTGAACGACTCAGACATCTTTTCATTTGCACAATTGATGTTATTGTATTAGTTTTAATATATTAATGTTTAAAATCGATGCATTGAAGGAAGAATATTTTACAGCCCATCTGTGGTCCCTAACCCTAACCCTGACCCTAACCCTAACCAGGCATCACCCGCAGGACAGCATACGTCAGCGTGTATGTCGTACAACTTGACGGTTTTACGGGCGTCAGTCACTGACGCTCGCAGTCGCCGAAAAAAATCGCAAAGTGGGACAAGCCCTGTACTGCTATCCAAATGTGCTGCTATTTCATCTTTTATAATTGGCTCCAGCATCTTCCCCACCACTGATGTCAGGCTAACTGGTCTATAATTCCGTTTTCTCTCTCCCGCCTTTCTTAAAAAGTGGGATAACATTAGATACCCTCCAATCCACAGGAACTGATCCTGAATCTATAGAACATTGGAAAAATTATCACCAATGCGTCCACAATTTCTAGAGCCACTTCCTTAAGTACCCTGGGTTGCAGATCATCAGGCCCTGGGGATTTATCAGCCTTCAGTCCCATCAGTTTACCCAATACCATTTCCTGCCTAATGTGGATTTCCTTCAGTTCCTCAGTCACCCTAGATTCTCTGGCCACTAGTACATCAGAAAGATTGTTGGCGTCTTCCTTAGTGAAGACGGGTCCAAAGTACCTGTTCAACTCATCTGCCATTTCCTTGTTTGGTCTAAACTATTTTTTGACTTTAGTCTTAACTATTTTTTCCATCTTCACATACCTAAAGAAGCTTTTACTATCCTCCTTTATATTCATGACTAGCTTACCTTCGTACCTCATCTTTTCTCCCCGTATTGCCTTTTTAGTTATCTTCTGTTGCTCTTTAAACGTTACCCAATCCTCTGACTTCCTGCTCATCTTTGCCATGCTGTACTTCTCTTTTATATTTATACTGTCCCTGACTTCCCTACTGCCCCAGCCACGGTCACCCCTTATTCCCTTTGGAATCTTTCTTCCTATTTGGAATGAACTGATCCTGCACTTTCTGTATTATTCCCAGAAATACCTGCCATTGTTGTTCCACTGTCATCCCTGCTAGGGTATCTTTTCCAGTCAACTTTATCCAGCTCCTCCCTCATAGCTTCATAGTCCCCTCTGTTCAACTGTAATACTGACACCTCCGATCTACCCTTCTCCCTCTCAAATTGTAGGCTCCAGTACAAGCTGCTCTAAGAATCCATCACGGAGGAACTCCACAAACTCCCTTTCTTGGGGTCCAGTACCAACCTGATTTTCCCAGTCTACATGCATGTTGAAATCTCCCATAACAACTGTAGTATTACCTTTACGACATGTCAATTTAAACTCTTGATTCAATTTGCACCCTATATCCAGGCTACTATTTGGGGGCCTGTAGCTGTCCTATTAGGGATTTTTACCCTTACAATTCCTCAGTTCTATCCATACTGACTCTACATTTCCTGATTCTATGTCACCCCTCGCAAGGGACTGAATTTCATTCCTCACCAACAGAGCTACCCCGACCCCCTCTACCCACCTGCCTGTCCTTTTGATAGGACGTATACCCTTGAATATTCAGTTCCCAGCCCTGGCCCTCTTGCAGCCATGTCTCTGTAGTTCCCACAACATCATACTTGCTAATTTCTAACTGAGCCTCAAGCTCGTCCACTTTATTTCTTTATTCCCCCTGCACTCCCTTCCACTCCCCCACACACCCCCCCGTCCCCACTCTGCTCCCCCCACACACACCCCCCACCCACCCACACTCCTCCCCCCCACCCCCGCCCCCCGGCCGCACACTGCTCCCCCCACCCACATCCCGCCAACACGCCCCTCCGTCACAGATACCCCTCCCCCATACCCCACTCTCCCACATCCTTCCTCCCCCACACCCCCTCTCCTCCCACATCCCTCACCCCCGCCCACACACCCCTTCCCCCCCCACTCTGGCTCCACAACGCTCGCTGCCCCCCCTCCCTCCCCCTCACCCCCACACTTCCCCCCCCCTCCAGTTCCACGACGCTCACTTCCTCCCTCCCCCCCACACACACCCAGCCAACACAACAATCCTGCACTTTAAAAATGGCACCAAATCTGGCCTCTCTGTCTACTATCTCAATCTACTACTGTTATACACTTGTACCGTATCTGAGATGCTTATTTATCATTTGTCATAGTGATTATTTATGGTAATACATGTATTATACTGTATACAGAAATGAATTTCACTTTATCTCGGTAAATATCACTATTAAAGAACAATTGGCCATTTATAAGCACAGTTCTTACCTTGGTCTTGGCTTTTGGGCGCCCCCAACATCACGAACATGTTTCCTGTCTCTAGAGTGTCCAAACCCTTAATAATCTTATATGTTTCAATAAGATCCCCTCATCTTTCTAAATTCTAGAGTATACAAGCCCAGCCGCTCCATTCTCTCAGCATATGACAGTCCCGCCCTCTCGGGAAATAACCTTGTGAGCCTAGGCTGCACTCCCTCAATAGCAAGAATGTCCTTCCTCAAATTTGGAGACCAAAACAGCACACCATACTCCAGGTGTGGTCTCACTAGGGCCCTGTACAACTGTGGAAGGACCTCTTTGCTCATATACACAAATCCTCTTGTTATGAAGGCCAACATGCCATTTGCTTTCTTCACTGCCTGCTATAGTTCCCACAACATTATACTTGCCAATTTCTAACTGAGCCTCAAGCTCGTCCACTTTATTTCTTAAATTTCGCGCATTAACACTTTAACTTCTGTATTCACCTCCCCTCTCACAAAGGTGACCATTGGCCCTGACCTTACTCTCTTATCCCTTCTTCGAACTTTCCTTCCTATTTATTCAGGAGTCTTTTGTAACTTTACCTGTACTTGCTTTCCCTTTAAATCTATCTTTATACTCCCAATTCACTCCACTACTCATGGGGAAACTGTCTGAAGTAGCGCCATCAAGATGCACGTTCTTGTGGAAGGACTGAGTGAGGTTTAGAAGATGTGGTGGACATCCACCCGTCTCCAATACCTGCTAGAGCCACATCTGCGGACAGAATCGATAGCTTTTACAAGAAGGCCAATCTTTCTCCAAGTTTGAAGCAAACTTCCACGTGTGGAGCAGCTGTTGAGGAACAACTTCCTGTGGTTCCAGAACAGATCCGCGAGGCTCAATCTCATTGGTCAGAAGAAAAACAGTTGGAGGAACTCAGCGGGTCAGGCAACATATGTGGAGGGAATGGACAGATGATGTTTTGGATCATGGCCCTTCAGGACTCCATTCTAGTCTCAATTCAGCAGGTCAGTTAATGACCACAGCAGATAGCAGAGGTTGATGGTCACCATGGACTGGAATAACACATGGTTGAAGATCCCAAAGGCCAATCTTGCTCCACGTTCTGCGTGACCGTCCACATCTGCCGCTGGAGAAGCTGTTGAGGAACAAGTTGGTGGGATTTCTTGTGGCCCCGGTTCTCCTCCAGATGTTGTGAAGGGGAAAACCTGAAACATCTGCCGACTGAGTCAGAGCCGGACGATTTTGACAAATCTCTTAAACGCCATGGATTCTCACGTGCAACAGATCGCTGCGTTGTACTGAGAAATGTTGACGATGAAATCCCAAATACACATGAGAGCGCGGGCGGGGTGGCTAGTGGCTCTTAAAAGCAAATATCCTATAGGACCTTTGCTTAAAAGGGCTTTGGACGGAGTGAGAAATTCGGGTGCGCTCCCCACCAATGTGGCTTTAAATCCGATGGTGTTACACGAATGGCGCTCGAGGTTCATTTTATTTGTTTTAGTTAAGTTTAGTTTACTTTAGTTTGGTTTATATTGTCATGTGTACTGAGGTACAGTGAAAGGCTTTCGTTGTGTGCAATCCAATCCCTCTTGGGGTTGCACGGGAGAATCCACGGCGTTTAAGAAATTTGTCAAACTGGTCCAGCTCTGACTCATTATGTGCCCAGTGGCATTTTCCTGCAAGTCTTTGGAGGGAAAGTTCCTCGCAACCACATCAATCTGCAGATGTTTCATGTTTTACCCTTCACACCATCTGGAGGAGATCCAGGTCGACAAGAAGTCCCAGCAAGTTGTTCCTCAACAGCTTCTCCAGCGCCAGGTGTGGAAGGTCACAGAGAACGTGGAGCAAGATTGGACTTCGGGAGCTTCAACGATGTGTCATTCCATCAATGGTGACCATCAAACTCTGCTACCTGCTGTCGTCGTTAACTGACCTGGTGAATGGAGGCTAGAATGGAGTCTTGAAGGGCCACGATCCAAAACGTCGGCTGTCCATTCCCTCCACAGATGCTGCCTGACCCGCTGAGTTCCTCCAGCTCTTTTTCTTCTTACCGAGTAGATTGAAGCTCACCGATCTCAGACAAGATCTCGGTCTGGAAGCACATCTCGGTCGCGGTCTCCCTCTCACGCCATCGTCTTCAAGGCCGGTCGCAGAGCGGTCCATGGGCGCTGGATCTACTCGGAGCCAACCTGACCTGTAGATGTTTGTGTGGAGCTGGACTTGCGGGGACTTAGCGCCGGTGAGTGTAACCGCGAATACCATCAATGTAGCAAAATGACCCAAGAAAGAGACTCCCCGCCCTCACCCCCCCTTCATACTCACCCCTCGCTCCTCTGGACAGGGAGGGTGGGAAGGAAGGAAGGATTGACCCCTGAGGGGATATTTTATTAAATTGGGGGAGAGGGGCGATGTCTTTGGTCTTGACCCTTGGTCGTGTCCGGAACGCAGACCCGGTCCGGCCAGTGAAGCCTCGCTGACCAGTGGGATGACCAGAGAGTTGGGTTGTGTCTTGAAGGATCGCGCCGCTGTCCACTCGCGGTGGGGTCGCGCGTCGAGGTTCTTCTCCGGCCATCGTCCACGGACACTGTGTGGACGCTGCTTGGACAGCGCCGCCTTTTATAGACACCGCCATGTCCCGCCCCCCTCGCTGACCATTGGACCTCGCTCCGGCCACGGCGTTGGCCCATGGGGCGGACAGTCCATCCGATTGGTGGAGACCGCTGTCCGTCAACGCCAAACTTCAGCGCGGGAAGGACAGCTCGTGCAAAGCGATTGTCCGTTCGCTCCGGCCACGAGCCCCGCGTGACCCACACCCCCCCACCCCCCACACACACACACTGGCACCAAGCCGGACACTGAGGGAGATGAGGGACACTTGAGGAAGATTTTAATGGCCATTGGTCACTGACATCGGATGGAAGATGCATACCAAATCTCCTTACGCTTATGTACAATGACAATAAAATATATTATTATTATTATTATGATTATTAGGGAATGAAGGACACTGACTAGGGACTTCCAGACTGGGGGTCATTGAGGGAGCACCGGACACTGACCGATGTTGGGGGACTGAGGGACACTTGAATGGATGAGGGACATTGAGGGGATGAGGGACATTGAGGGGCATTGAGAGGATGAGGGGCATTGAGGGGATGAGGGGCATTGAGGGGATGAGGGACATTGAGGGGATGAGGGGCATTGAGAGGATGAGGGGCATTGAGGGGATGAGGGGCATTGAGGGGATGAGGGGCATTGAGAGGATGAGAGGCATTGAGGGGATGAGGGATATTGAGGGGATGAGGGACTGAGTGGATGAGGGGCATTGAGGGGACGAGGGATCGCTGCTTATTGAGTGTCTGGTGGATGCTGAGGGAATGAGGCACGCTGAGGTGATGAGGGGCACCGAGGAACTGCGGGACAGATGATGCTGAGGGATTTAGGGACGTTGAGGGGATGAGGGGCCAACTCCCGAGGGTGACCCCTCGCACAAGGGAAGGTCCGCACTCCCAGGGGGCAACATGAGTTCAGGGAAAAAAGGGAGATGTTGGTACTACTGCGTATAACACTAGCGATATTGGTTTATCCCCAAAGAACCGCAGTTGCCGATTTACAAAACAAGACACAAAGTACTGGAGTAACACAACCGGTCAATCTACAAAAAAAGTGCAGAGTGAGAAGGAGTTATTGCTCTGTCTGGTGGTGTAGATTTCTGTACCTTTTTGCCTCACAGCAGCAGGGAGAAGAAGGAATGACCAGTCTGTTTGTTAAATTTGTTATAGAGGCCAACATGCCATTCACTTTCTTCACTGCCTGCTGTACCTGCACACTTACTTTCAGTGACTGATGAACTAGGACACCCAGATCTTGTTGTACTTCCCCTTTTCCCAACTTGACACCATTTCGATAATAATCTGCCTTCCTATTCTTGCCACCAAAGTGGATAACCTCACATTTATCCACATTAAACTGCATCAGCCCACTCACCCAACCTGTCCCAAGTCACCCTGCATCTTCATAGCATTGAGGGTGCAAGATGACTTGGATATTCCAGTGAATACAAGCCCAGTCGACCCATTCTTTCATCATATGTCAGTCCCGCCATCCCGAAAATTAACCTGTTGAACCTACGCTGCACTCCCTCAATAGCAAGAATGACCTACCTCAAACTAGGAGACCAAAACTGCGCACAACACCACATACACGCAGCAAAATATCCTTCCTTTCATACAGGTGCTGTGTTTATCAACCAGGTTAGGTGTACAGATTACAATACTGGAGGACATAGCTTTCAGGTGAGAGGGGGCAAAGTTTAAAAGAGATGTGCGGGGCAACATTTTTACACAGAGAGTGGTGGTGGTGGAGGCAGATACGATAGTGGTGTTTAAGAGGCTTTTAGACAGCCACATGGATATGCAGGGAATTGAGGGATATGGGTTGTGCTCAGATAGCTAAGAGTTGGTCTTGGAATCAAGTTTGACACAAATATTGTGGGCTGAATGGCCTGTTCTTGTGCTGCCTAACCTACTGAGTTACTCCAGCATTGTAACAATGTGTGTGTGTGCACATGTGTGTGTGTATATGTGTGTGCGTATATATGTGTGTGTATAAATATATGTGTTTGTATATATATATATGTGTTTTGTGTGTATATATATATATATGTGTGTGTATACAAATGCGTGTGTATAGATATGTGTGTATATATGTGTATATATATATATGTGTGTGTATATATATGTGTTATGTGTGTATATATATATATGTATACATATGTGTGTGTATATTTATGTGTGCATATATGTGTGTGTATGTATATGTGTGTGTGTACATATATGGGTGTGTGTATGTATTTATATAACACAGCGCTGGAGTGACATATGGGGGTTTTTTGGTCACCATCTAAGAATGTGTATATATGTGTATATATATATATATGTGTGTGTATATATATGTGTTATGTGTGTATATATATATATATGTATATATATGTGTGTGTATATTTATGTGTGCATATATGTGTGTGTATGTATATGTGTGTGTGTACATATATGTGTGTGTATGTATTTATATAACACAGCGCTGGAGTGACATATGGGGGGGGGGGGGGTTTTGGTCACCTCACCATCTAAGAAATAGATACACAAGAAACTGCAAATGCTGGAATCTGAAGAAGGGTCCCGACCCAAAACTGTCCATGTATGTCCATTCCCATAGATGACCAAGATTTTTAAAAAAAATCTCTTTCTGCTGACGTTGCCTGACTAGTAATTTTTCCCAGTAATTTTATATTTATTTTTTTCACATTTCTAGCATTTACAATTGAATTCAAACTCTTAATCAGTCTTCGATGGGTGGCTAGTAAAATACAATGTGTGTCTGTCCATTCCCATAGATGACCAAGATTTAAAAAAAAAATCTCTTTCTGCTCTCGTTGCCTGACTAGTAGTTTTTCCCAGTAATTTTATATTTATCTTTTCACATTTCTAGCATTTACAATTGAATTCAAACTCTTAATCAGTCTTCGATGGGTCACACACACATATATGTACACACACACATATACATACACATATATGCACACATAAATATACACACACATATGTATACATATATATATACACACATAACACATATATATACACACACATATATATATACACATATATACACATTCTTAGATGGTGAGGTGACCAAAAAACCCCCATAGATGACCAAGATTTAAAAAAAAAAAATTCTCTTTCTGCTGACTAGTTTTTCCCAGTAATTTTATATTTATTTTTTCACATTTCTAGCATTTACAATTGAATTCAAACTCTTAAATCAGTCTTCGAGATAGATGGGTGGCCAGTAAAATGCAATCTTGGGGGGTACAAGCGATTTAAAAACGTGTGCGCTGCCCGGGAATCGAACCCGGGTCGCAAGAATGGGAATCTTGCATGATACCACTACACCAGCAGCGCATGAGCGTAACCTCTGGCGCGCGCGCTTTTGGTGTGGAAAAGGCGCGAGTGACGGTTGTCCGCTCGAGGGGGCGTCGACTGCCGCTTTGTTTGGATCGTCACGTGTGCTAAATGAAGCTCCAAATATATACATCTACCTCCTCAAAATGTATATCTTTCTTCTCTCCGCTCAATAACCGAGCAAGTCTGAGGTAAATAGGAAGTAAAGCGACATTTAACAGCGGCTGGGGGTAAGATCGAGCGTTTTGACACGATCCCAGCTTCACATAACATTATAGAAAGATAAACAAAAACAAGCTCTAATGGAGCTGCCTTAAAACAAACACCACAATGGCCAAAGTAATCTCGGGTAAAAGAATGAAATGCTATTTCACAGATCGGCAGAAAAATTGCAATACGAAAGGAGGACATTCGGCCCATCGAGACTGTACTGTCACAAGAGAAAAGCAACCACTTTCTGTTATTTGCACTACCAGTTTATTTATTCATGTGTGCATATATTTATATCATGGACACATTCAGATTCCAACATTTGCAGTTTCTTGTGTATCTATTTCTTAGATGGTGAGATGACCAAAAAAAAAACCCCCATATGTCACTCCAGCGCTGTGTTATATAATATGGACACATTTATCTGTTTTGTAGTAAATGCCTACTATTTTCTGCGTGCTTAAGCAAAGCAAGAATTTCATTGTCCTATACAGGGACACATGACAATAAACTCACTTGAACTTGAACTTGAACCAGTCCTGATAGACCTCATAGTCCTGATTTTTTTCCCAGATACTTATTGAATTGAATTGAATTGAATACCTTTATTGTCATTCAGGCCGTAAGGTCTGAATGACAATAAAGGTATTCAATTCAATCATACAATAAAAAACAACAATAAACACAAATTAACATCCACCACAGTGTATCCTCCAAGTACTTCCTCACTGTGGTGGAGGCAAAAATCTTAGGGTTACTCTCTTCCCTCCTCTTCTCCCTCTGCGCTGAGGCGATTCCCCGCCGGGCGATGGCACAGACAGTCCCGCCGGCTCAGCGAACCCCGCGAACGGGCCGGTTCAAACACGGCGGCCCGGGGCGGTCGAAGCTGCCGCCGCCCTCCAGTCCAACGGACGCAGCCGCTGGCCCCGCGGCCGAACCCAGGACTCAGGTCGCCGCCGCCGCCGCCAGAACGCCGTCCCAGCCACCGGAGCGCCGTTCCAGCCCCCGAGCCGGATCCAGCACTTATCCAGCACCCATTATTACCTCTGGTAGATTTATTTATTGAAACCATATTCTATGTCGCTCTTCCAGGGAGATGCGAACTGCATTTCGTTGTCTCTGTACTGTACACTGACAATGACAATTAAGGTTGAATCTGAATCTGAATCTGGTAGTTCTGTCTTTTCCATATCCCCAAAACTTACTGCGATAAAAATAAACCTTTTATGTCGCTTTAGGACTGAGATGAGAAAATAATTTTTCACGCCGAGAGTGGTGAATCTGTGGAACTCTCTGCCACAGAAGGTAGTTGAGGCCACACAGTTCATTGGCTATATTTAAGGGAGTTAGATGTGGCCCTTGTGGCTAAAGGGATCAGGGGTATGGAGAGAAGGCAGGTACAGGATACTGAGTTGGATGATCAGCCATGATCATATTGAATGGCGGTGCAGGCTCGAAGGGCCGAATGGCCTACTCCTGCACCTATTTTCTATGTTTCTATGATTGTGCCAATCACCTCTTTTAGTTTAGTTTAGAGATACAGCGCGGAAACAGGCCCTTCAGCCCAAAGAGTCCACGCCGACCAGAAATACCTGCACACTAACACTATCCTACACACACCAAGCCAATGAACCTCCAAACCTGTAAGTCTTTGGAGTGTGGGAGGAAACCGAAGATCTCGGAGAGAACCCATGCAGGTCACAGGGAGAACGGACGGACTCTGCACAGACAGCGCCCTTAGTCAGGATCGAACCCCGGTCTCTGGCGCTGCAAAGTGCTGTGAGGCAGCAACTCTGCCGCTGCGCCAACGAGTGAATCTTCTGACAAAACAAGCAAATGTTGTGGTCTGCAATTTGAAATGGAAACTGGGTTTCTCATGCACAGTAGCTCAGAAATTCTTTAATGGCTGACTTTCTAAAACTGCTCTCATCCTGAACAGACCTGGAAGCCCTCTCTATCCATGTACGGTGATGAAACAAACTACAGAGCGGAGGTGCAGAACCTGGCGGACTGGTGCGCCAATAACAACTTGGCACTAAACACCTCCAAGACCAAGGAGCTGATTATTGACTTCAGGAGGTCCCATTCTGGAGAATACGCCCCAATCTCCATTTATGGGGAAAGTGTGGAGAGAGTGTCCAGCTTTAAGTTTCTGGGCACTCACATTTCAGAAGACCTCACATGGTCCACAAACACCGCCGCGCTGGTCAAGAAGGCACAGCAACGACTGTTCTTCCTGAGGACATTAAAAAAGACTGGTCTGCCCCAACAGCTGCTGACAACGTTCTACCGCTGCACCACAGAGAGCATACTAACGTATGGCATCTCTGTGTGGTATCTCAGCTGCACGGAGGCGGAGAGGAGAGCTCTTCAGCGCGTCGTCAACAGAGCGCAGCGGATCATCGGGACAGAGCTACCAGCCTTGGAGGGCATCTACCACACGCGGTGCCTCAGGAAGGCCCTCAGCGTCCATAAGGACTCATCACACCCCTGCCACGGTCTGTTTCAACTACTTCCCTCCGGCAGACGTTACAAGGCCTTCTACGCCCGAACCTCCAGACTCAGGAACAGTTTTATCCCAAGAGCTATAGCAGCTCTGAACCGGCCCTAATGAGTGCCCCCCCACCCACCCCCTTTGGACAGTCTCCCTCAGATGGTCACGTCAATCAATTCAGCTTGTTTATTTATGTATTGGATTTATTTACCTTTCTTGTACATCAGTGGAGCTGCACACTAAATCTCGTTGCACTGACGTGCAATGACAATAAAAGATATATTATTATTATTATTATTATTATCAGCACTCAGACCATGCTGCTGGGTTCTAAGGTAGGCAGAGGGATCTCGAGCAGCATGGCCCATCTGGCCCATTATTTCAACACAGAATTCCCATAGCTTGAAGCAACTAATACCAGTCCCAGTAAGGCTCAAACCATCACATAAAATGGTTCATAAAATTATAGCACATTCTCTTAGATGCTGTGAGAGAATTTTTATGAATTCATGGAATATGTAAGTGGTGAACCATTTTTTAGTCCTGTGACTATCCTCGCGGCAAAGGTACTCACATAGTGCTGTTGAGTAATAGGTTTCAGGGTTTAGAAGAACCTGCAATATACTTCCAGATCAAGATGATATGTGATTTGGAAGGGAACTTGAAGATGGTGGTGTACCTATGCACTTGCCATCCTTGTTCTTTTTGGCAGTAAAGAGTACAGGTTTGGGAGGTGCTGTCAGAGTAGCTTGTGGGGATAAATGTTGTGCTGTGTCTAATGTAGGATAGCTCTCCTCTCACCTGTTCATGTAGCCACGGTATTTACTTGGCTAGTCTGATTGAGTTTCTGATCAGTGGTGACCTCAGGATTTTGATACTGAGGAATTGATATAGACTAGGGGTCATTACTGTGACCTCCTTTCTTGCTCTGCATCATGAATAAAGTTGCTTGCAAACTGTCTATTTCCAGCAGAAATGTATTAAGGAGTCGGTTCTATTAAATAAACAAATCAAGTGAAGCTAAAGTAATTTGCATTTGCCAGGTCTGCCAAACAGTCCAGAAATATTGCATGTGTACTACCAGTCAGTCTTTTCTCATAACAAGCTCTGAAAATGGTGCATCTGCAATGCAGACATCTATATTTAGCACAAGTTCAGAGCAGCAAGGCTATAACAGAGAAGCCTTGATAGAGAAGCTAATCCACACTAATCCATACATTTAACTTTGTGCTGTGCATTTACAATCTCATTCAAACCTATACCCTATAATGTGCTTGTCCACACATACAATAGAAATGCATGCATTCATGTTCACACACTGATAAAAATATATAGAAACTCATAAACGTCTCGCCCCAAAAATTATCCAGATCACACAAACATTTTCACACACTCACACATATATTTACTCTTACAACAAGGTTTCTCACATATATCACATTGTAAAGAGTGCGCATTCAACCTGTTTTTACCATCATTTTTACCCATGCTTATAAATCAATAATGCATCTCTGGTTAGTGTAATAACATATTTCACCCTCTGGTAACTAACAAACTCTAGTATATCTATACTTATTTTTATTTGCAGCAATTGTGAGAAAAAGGAATTGTACCATTATTTCTGATAATTATAGGATTTGTATCAGAAAAAGTAAAATTGGATTAAAGGGAGCAATTTATATCATTCATTGATATTCTAAATTAAATTAATTTATCAGCAGAATCAATAGGTTTAAAAATAGAGAATAGGTAACTGGGGAGAATAATTTTTTTTAAAGAATCTGAGACGAGGTGAGGACACATCTTTTAATTTTAAGCAATTAGTTGTAATCTAGATTTCACTGCTCTTTAATGGTGGAAGAAAGTTTAATGGAACTTTCAACAGGGAATCAGATAAATAACAGAAAAATGAAAATAATTTAAAGGACTAAGGGGAATGAACAGGGGAATGAAACAAGCTCTTCTTAACAGTTGGCTTAGACACCAAGCTGAACGACCATATTATATGTGTAGGAAAGAACTGCAGATGCTGGTTTAAATCGAAGCAAAAAGCTGGAGTAACTCAGCGGGACAGGCAGCATTTCTGGAAAGAAGGAATGGGTGACGTTTCAGGTCAAGACCCTTCTTCAGACTGATGTCAGACCATATTATATGATTTTATTCCAAAAGAAAGAACATTCTGAGCATTTTATATTCTAGCATTAGTGCACTAGAGAATGTTTACCAAGACGTGAAGAGGCCTTTTTTCTGTTCTTGAAACTTTAATAGTTTCTCCAATCAGCTTATGATTAGTCTTATGGCCTGCCATGAATGCAACATAATTTGAACTAGGTCATTTACACATCAGGGTTGTACTTCCAAACATCTTAAAGGCAGCTAACTGAGCCGGAGCAGGCATTGCTCATGCATATTGGTTTTAATAGGTGTTAAAAACCAATATCAGGCAATTGGTCAATAAATCATACCAGGAGAATGAGCTCAACCCTGTTATGAATTAATGTTTGAATAAGTTTATTGGCCAAGTATGTATATATACAAGGAATTTGCCTTGGTGCTCCGCTCGCAAGTAACAACACGACATACAGTAAACCATTAAGAATAAAACATTAAAACTAAAACAGATTATTTATGATATTGAATGGCAGAGAAAGCTCATGGAGTTTTATGGATCTCTCCTATTTTCAATGCTCAATTCAATTTTCCTGTGACTTCCCTCCAATGTCACCCTGCCTGCCATACTCCTCCAATCACCTCCCCCCCCCCCCACATATTTGAACATATCTAAACTTAACCGCACAACCGCCCCCCCCCCCCCCCCCCCATCTCCAAAACATGCTCCTGCATGTGTACGAAAGAACTGCAGATGGTGGTTTAAATCGAAGGTTGACACAAAATGCTGGAGTAACTCAGCGGGTGAGACAGCATCTCTGGAGAGAAGGAATGGGCGATGTTTCTGGTCGAGACCCTTTTTCAGACTCCATAGATGCTGCCTCACCCACTGATTAACGCCAACAATTTGTGTCTACATGCTCCTGTATGATCTAAAGCAGGAGAATTAGAATGCCAAAGACCAAAGCCTTTTCTGCATTGTTCTTGGTAAAACAATAAACCATATTTGTTGGTCAATATTTCACAAAGTTCCAGATTTTCCTTATATCCCCAAGCCCCCTTGGAAGTCTTGCGCTAGTAAATATCAAGGTCAGAGTTAATGAAAGATGTAAATCAAAGCATGAGGTGCTGTTATGTTTCCAGAGACTCAGCAGATGTATGTGGCCTCTTTCGATAGAACATAATTTCTGATTTTATTTGGCATAAACTAATTTATTTCTGATGTATAGCAATCAAGTGCTTTAAATGAGTTTTAGGTTTGTAAATCTAGTGCAGAATTTGGGAGAACCCTGTTTAACAAAATGGTGAGAATTTCGCATCTGCAGCAAAGGACATGTGGGAAGAAAAAAAGGGAGGGGGGAAAGTGGGATGGGGGAGTCTGGGAGCATAAAACTCCATTAGGGACCATTTCGGTCAAATGGTTTATTTTAGTATAGATTCTATACATCGTGAATCATCCATAAAGGCTTCCAGAGCCGATGTATTTTGTTACTCTCCATGTACCTTGAAGGTGTTTGCAAGGTGTCTGGGGGCATGCGTGAACACAGCCATAGTCTAGTCATAATTTATCTGTGTACCAAATTGCCTGTGGAAAGAAAATGAGAAAACTATTAATGAAATTATAGGAGTTGGGGCTAATGATATGACCATTTATTTAAAAGAAAATGATTGATTGCAATTGCATATTTATTACTGATGTTGCACCTTGTGTTATGAGAAGCACAGCATCAAATTGTATTCAATGTTTGCTAAAATGATTGAAAGAATAAGTTTGTCCGGACAATAGGTGGTAGCAGGTGTTAATACCAGTTCTTTAGATTTGTAACTGTTCCCTATCTAATAAACAAATTGTTTCATATCATTTGAGCCATATTATAAATTAAGTATAAGACAAGATGCTACAATGAAGTACAAGACAGTGAGAACATATATTTGTTGATTGCTTTATTTGGCATCAGAAGACAAAAGTTTTTTTTATTGTAGTAGGGTGAAACCATACAGATTTGAATGATTTTTGTGCAGTGGGACTTTTCCAGTGACCAGTTGATTTTCACATTTAATAAGACCACTATGAGCATGCTGCAATTCCATGGAGATGGATTTTATACCTGTCTTCTTTCACAGCTTAAGGCAATTCCTCTGCGATTAATTCCACAGCTGTTCTTTGCACGCCATAAGATGCATCATGCATTGCAGTCTCAAAAGATTATTACAAGTTAATAACATGTTCCTCTCTTCACTTTTTAGCTCAATGGCTCCTTGAAGTTTTACACTTTTAGAAATACATTATACAACATTTCTTTCTAATTATGTTTGGCTTATTTGGAATTTTTCTCATCTTCGCATAAATGTTAATCTTATATATAGCAGCAATACATTGATAAAAGTCCTGAATATTTATCCTCAAGGAAAATGCTTTTTGTTAGACCAGGAAGAGAAATAAAAAAGCCACAATCCTAATAGAGTCGGGTATTTTACAAAAAAAATTTTAGCAGCAAAACTAAACAAAAGGAGGAGAGTCTAGATGTGTTGGGAGTCAAGAGAACAAAGTACATAGATCCTGTTCAGGCTCTGCATTTGATATCTGGAATTTTGAGAGATTAAAGTTTATATCCATGGGAAATTGGCTGTCCAGATTACATGTGGAATAATGTAACAATAACATTCCATAGGAGCATATCACACATGTGTATTTACTTTTGCTTCAATGGCGGGGGGCTGCCTTCTGCCACATGCGGTGGCAGGCAGAAGATAGGACTGTTCGGTGAACTTGGCGCCAGAAACGTGGCGACACTTGTGGTGAGGTCTGCTATATGATTTTACTGGGTTGTATGCGAAACATTGCATGTCACTGTACCTTGGTAAGTGTGACAACAACATATCATTGATTTATTTAAACTCTCCACACAAGGTGATTGGTGGCTTTTTTTCACCTCTTCGAAGTGCCTCATCATATTTTTGCAATTCCTCTTCTGGATCACTTTGATTAATATTTTGTGTTTAAGGTGAAAGATATTAATATTGAGGAATTCTCCAACAAAAGATTGAAATTACTCAAGTCATAGTCCCCATTACAATCTCCTTACCTCATCCCAACATTCTACTGTATTTGTCTGAAATCAAACTAAACTGATTGCACCTCTGTAACATTAGATTTGGCTGGCATCCCAATCTCTGGAATTCCTCAACGAAGCCTGTCTACATCTTTTACCTCCTTTACGATGTTCCTTAAATCTACTATTGTGACTAAGCCGTTGGTAATTTCCCCCTAATCTTTGTGTGGCTCAACAGTGTCTTTGTTGTTGGATAACAATGCCATGATCTTTGATGTCAGTCTAAGTTAAAACCAACACTAACAAAGACTTGTCCCAAGCTGATCATTTTTTCTTCCCCCTGCTCCTGTCAGGCAGAAGATACAGATGCTTGAAAGTGTGCACCACCAGACTCAGGAACAGCTTGGGCACTCCCATCTGCTAGGGCACTGTCCGATTCATCCTCTACCTTACTACAGACATTCGACTGTGGGTCTGCACCTGGTGCACTACAATGCTGAGAACTATACTCTGCACTCTGTATCTTCCTCATTGCTCTACCTATTGTATTTGAGTTTGGCTTGGTTGTATTTATGTATAGTATTATCTGATTTGATTGGATACCATGCAACACAAAGCTTTTTACTGTACTTCAGTGTATGTGACAATAGTGAACCAAACCTAATTGGAGAACATCAGTGCATATTAAACACTTAGGGCCAACAACAAATACTCTGATCAGATATAGCAAGGAGACATACATGGAGTTCTTAGTATTCCAGCAATCAGTACATTTCCATCACTTTTTCTTTTCACTGTCTTGCAGAATTTATGTGTAATTCTTTTTTTTGTATGTGGTTTATGTGCCTGCGATGGTGCTGCAAGCAAGATTTTCATTGTACCTGTACCTCACTGTACTTGTGCATATGACTATGACCTCGACTTGACTTTGCAGCCTAGCCAACCGTGGCTTGTCTGAAGGTAGAGGTTGCAAGGGAGAAGTGGAAGGGTCTGTTTCCTGAGCAAAACTCAAAGTGCTGGAGGAACTCGGCAAGTCAGGCAGCATCTGTGGAGGGAATGGACAGACAATGTTTCGAGTCGGGACCCTTCTTCAGATCGGTCTGTTTCTTGCTTGCATTTATTAGAATCTATGTTGGGTTGTGCACCAGATAAGGTTTGATGAAGTATGGCGAAAAAGTCTTAAGACACAGCTATACACTGTGATGGGAGGGGTTGGGGTCAAGGACACGGGCAAGGGTAAGGCTAGTGGCCTCCCCAATGAACATTAATCAATCTTGCACTGAGGATGAATGTGCATAATATTCAACTTTAAAGTACCCTTCAAAGGGAGTCAGATTTAAATTCTAACCCATGCCTTTGAATCTAGGCCACAGAGATGACAATTGACAACAATTCTGTGAAGTACTATAGGACCTCTATATTTAAGGCAAGCTGTTGCACTATTGGAATAACTGGTAATCAGGTGAACAACATGAGGCAGAGAGAGAGATCAGGAAAAGGAAGATCTAATATTTTCAAATGCAGAACAGTCATTGGTACTATTCCCAAACAATAACTTATTTTGAAAATGTCCACATCAATTATTGCAAATTCTGTTTGTAATTAATAAAGGGTACTGACATAGTTCCAAACATTGACATACCTTCAAACTATTAATGATAAATTATAAATATATAATTATCTGAAACAAGACACATCTGGTTAACCCGAACATATATAAAATAATTTTAATTGATTAGAGTGAACCATATCTTCATACTTTATAGCTAGAATATAATAGGACTACTGAGATGTAATAATCTTGGCTGATTCCTTTTAAGCAGACTGCAAAATATCCTTCCTGTAAGCTTGAAACTTTATTTTTATGTATTTGTTCTTGGGTTGGGGTGGGGTGCAGGAGATGTGTGAAGTGACTGGAAGGGGAAAGCAGATTGAATGATGAAAAGCATTAATTCTTGCTCTGCATTTTTCCTGCCTTCTCTTCATCTGAAGACCTGCCCTTCCTCGTGGCTGATGTTTTCTCTGCGCCATCCCCTCTTGTGGTTTTCCTGATGCCAACAGTGGTAAAGGTCTTTGCCTCAGACAAGATGGTGGAGGAAAAGGTAGGGATCATGAATGCAGGAGTACTGCAACTTACTGTGTTTAGCCGAGTTTCCTCGCCTTCCAGTAATTTCCTGAAAAATAAATCAAAATATTAAATTTGATTAAAACGTACAGATTTTTGTATGGATTTCCCTTGGTTTAGGAGTAAAATATATTTTAATGATATCTGATACAAGCCTAGTAAATGTTTGATAGTAACAGATGATGCTTTCAGATTCACATCGTAATTCAAACAGAGATGAACAGGGGAACCAACTGGGGGGGGGTATTTGAATATGCCATACTTTCAAGAGAGAGTTAGATATAGCTCTTAGGGCTAAAGGAATCAAGGGATATGGGGAAAAGCAGGAACGGGGTTCTGATTTTAGATGATCAGCCATGATCATATTGAATGGCGGTGCTGGCTCGAAGGGCCGAATGGCCTACTCCTGCACCTATTTTTCTATGTTTCTATACTGCTTGAATAGGTCTATTTTTCAAATGGAAATTTCACAGATCATCAAAATAAAAGCAATTTGAATTAATCCAGGAATCTAAATAAAGCATTTTTGACCAGTCTGAGTCTTGACTGCTTCACCCACCTGCTTTTGTCCCCAACTCTATCCCTATCCCTCCCTCAGCACCATCTGCCCCATATCCCTCCTTAGTCCATCTATTACCCACTGACCCTGTCTCACTCTTCCCTCTCATCTCATTACACTGACTATCTTCCCTCTCCACGCTCCATAGTAATGCATCTAAAACATCAACAGTTCCTCTCTCCCACAGATGCTGCTGAATTCGTTGAGTTCTTCTAGTAGTTTTTTTCCCCACAAAGCTCATTGCTTGTCTACCAATAGCTATTAATATTTATTTTAATATCCCAGTAAATATGATTGCAACAAGCAAATTGTTTCACTGATCATATTGTAAAAGCAATTGGTTCTGGGACAACATCCACTGCATCTAGCACAGATTTTGTATATTATTTTAAGATTTGATCAAATTAAACATGAAACATCAGTGGATATTGGAATACCATTAATTTCTCCATTAATTTCTTGAACATTCTGTTTATCAACATTCTTTTTGTAATACTTGCATTTGTATAATTACTGCGTGAGAAACAGCTGGTTTGATTAATTAATTCAGTAAGACATTCTTACAAAGTTGACTTTTACCTATATGCAGCTATTTCAATGTCCAGTGCCATCTTGACATTGAGCAAATCTTGGTACTCCCTCAGGTGCTGTGTCATTTCATTCTTAGTGGAATGCAGTGCATTTTGAAGTTCATTGATGGCTTCCTGTTGAAATTAAAAGAAACACAGTCAGGCCTTTAGTTTAAATATTTTGGTTTTTCACACCTACGTATGTGATTTGGCAACAGGTTAACAGCATTTGGCTGAGAACGCTTCTATCAAGGTGCCATTTCTATTCAAAATAGGAAGACTTGGCAGAGTTTCATTTGTGACCTATTAGCAAAGGTTTAAGATAGAAGCTGCATTTATGATGGAGGTTTCCACATTAGTGAAAGAAAAAAAGACTTGTGAATAGAACCAATTTATATATTGAAGACAGTGCTTTAATTCCAAGGCAAGATGGCTGCATCATCAGGGTCCATGATGCAGTATCAAATGTATGTGATGTGTACTTTAAGTCTGCAATAAGACATCATCTATAATTGCAAAAGATGCCATTAGAAGATGATGAGGTTTAAATTATGCACAGCCAAAGAGAACATTAGGACATGCAAGGTGGATTTTAAGGAATGTTTTAGAGGAGAAGAAATCAAGGGTTTAGTTAAAGAGAAGTGTTTGGTGCATTGAGTGCCCTGGAAGTGATGGGAGGCACAACAGTGCCATGACATCAAGAAAAGAGAGTAGAGGGGTGAGCTATTGGGTTAGATGTATTCATAGAGGTAGGACTGTAAAGTAAAGGGTCTGAGGGATGGGAGGCTGTTGTCTTGATGGTGAACCTTGCCGCTGAATACTTGGTGACTACCTGCAGGTTGTTGATCTCCGCATTGTGTCTGTCCTCCATATCCAGCATTTGCTTCTCTAGAGACTCGTTGGTGCATTTGACAGCTTCGATTTCAATGTTCCGTGATTGCAGTTGGCGCCGGTACTCGGTAATCTCCTCTTTGGCTGCTCGGGCAGCCTCGTTACCGCGGGCTGCATTCTCCGTGAAGTTGGCGAATTTTGATTTGTACCATTCTTCCGACGTCTGCTGGTTCTTTATGGCGATCACCTCATACTGGGACCTGATTTCTTTCAGAGCAGCTGTCAGATCCGGCTTGCTCACATCGACCTCCACTGTTACCTGGAGTTGGAGGTTAGATCGTAAATTGAGATTGCATGACTTGGAAACATAAACCACTGCACCATTTTCCAATGGCGAGTTTTGCCTGAATGCAGCATTTTGACTGCAGTATGGAAAGTACATGCGTTGGCATATCCAGATTCAAATTAACATCAGGAGATAAACAACCACTCATCCTCCTAATGCACCCATCACTGACTCTAAACATTTTGATTCACATTGCAGTATTTGTTATGTTGTTAGATATTCTATAATTTAGACTCACTATTGTCTAATAACCAAATCTCACTCATGAGAATGGCTCATTGGCTGAGCCTCCAGGAATCTATATAAAGCATTTTTGACCGGTCTGAGTCTTGACTGCTTCACCCACCTGCTTTAGTCCCCCAACTCTATCCCTACCTCTCCCTCAGCACCATCTGCCCCATGTCCCTCCTTGGTCCATCTATTACCCACTGACCCTGTGAATGGGCTGGAGGTTACCCAGGAGGACGGCATTACAAAATGGATGCAGTATAAGGAGGGCTGGAGCATTGATGGTTCCTCGTCACTCAATTGAAGGTGATCACAATAAGAATAATCTAATCCCAAACCTTTTCAGACAGTGAGTCCAAGTCATATTAGCTAGCAATGTAATTCTGAATGTGTAGAAGAGTCTTGTTCATTTCTTATAAACAATGATTCAGACTGTATTTGGAATGACGGAGGTAAAAAAAAATCACATTTTCGACAATATGAATCAACTCTATGAAATAGAATGAACCCATTGAACATAATTCACATTTTTTCCGTCATCTTGATGACAGTAAAAAACACGACACAACCAAGAAAACCAAAAGAAATATTGACGCAATTAAGTAAAAAACATTAACGTTGTTCCTTGTTAAAGACAATTTTGACAGCATCTTTTTTCGAGGTAGATGAATATTGAATAGGAAATGCAGATGTGTTTTAACTAAACAGCAGCTGGACTGAGACCAGTTGTTCCGCAGCGCTGCCCGCACCGCACCGCAGCCGAGCCCTGGTCTACTTCAATTCCAGACAACAGTCTTCCTCGTCAATAAATGGGAGGGCAGAGTTTCGCCGCATCCTCCTACATCTGCCGGAGAATGGAACACAGATATAGTTCAGTGAACATTTTAAAACCGACATTTTACATCAGGGTCGCGTGGACATACAAAGCAGGAGCAGGCCATTCGGCCCCGGTATAAAATGTTGTTCAATAAACGATACAAATGACAACCTGAGCTACTTTCTTGCACTAACCCAATATCATAATGTAAAACAAAACAAAACTCATGGCTGTCTTGAATGTGAATATCAAGAACTTGCAGATGCTAGGAATCTGAAATATAAACAGAAAGCTCTGGAAACACTCAACGGGCAGGCGGATTCTGTGGAGAGAAATGGTTAAGGTTTCAGATGCTGGGGCGCTTCTGGAAGGGACTCACGCTGACCGCCGAGGCGGGGCGCTTTCTACATCTCTACATATGTACCTGGGACGCCTGCAATGCGGCTTGTAACTCGGCCAGGTCTTCCTGGTGGACCTTCTTCATGAACGCGATCTCATCAAGGAGAGACTCGATCTTCTTCTCTTGCTCCAGCCTGGCCAAAGTGGCATCATCCAGGTCTTTCCTGTACACCTTCAGCGTGGCATCGGCCTCTTTTCGCAGCTGAAGCTCTTGGTCGTACTTGTCCTTGAGTTTGTCCAGGCAGCCGGCCAGATGTTCGCAGTCGAGGCGCAGCTGGCTCCGCTCATGGCTCAGCTCCTCCACCCGGGTGCGCAGGTCGCGGATCTCCTGCTCGTACACCTGGTTGAGACGGGACGGCTCGGCCTGCTTCTGCCTCAGCAGGGTCACCTCGGCCTCCAGCACCTTGTTCTGCTGCTCCAGGTGATGCACCTTGTCGATGTAAGTGACGAAGCGGTCGTTCAGCCCTTGGAGCTGTTCCTTCTCGTTGGTCCTGATAATCTTGAATTCATTGTTGACCGCCGTGCACTGGGACAGGTCGAAAGAGTCGAGGGAAGAAGGATAGGCACTCGACCTTTTGTAAGAGAAAGGAGAGAGGCTTCTGGACATGGAGACTTTGGTCACTGAGTTTCTGGAAGGGCTGTTTGATGTCAATCGGCCGGACAACCGGAGGTTGTCGCCGTAACCCTTACGGTAAGAGCCATGGTAGTACTCGGAAGAGTAGCTCATCTTTGGGGCCGGGTGGAGGAGAGGAGGAGCGGATGAGAGGATGAGAGGAGAGGAGTGGAGTGGACTCGATTCGACTCGCCCTGCGTCGAATGAACAAAGGCACCTCTGCAAAGCCTCCCTTTAGTACCCAACATGTGAACGGCCAGAGCGAATCGGCAGCGCCCAACACCCCCTCCAACCCCTCCCCACCGACCCTCCCTTGCTGCGACCCCTCGAGCGTGTCGTTCCTCCTTGGATCTTGGCACGCAGTGATCATCTCATTTCCTGACTTCAGCAGAAAATGTATGCAATCGTGTCGATATTTAACACGCGATGGGCTGATTTTTTAACAAGCGAAGGGACGACATTATCAGAGAAACATCTATTGATTTAAAAAAACCTTTTCAGAACGATCATGGTGTAATCTTTCGGTTATAAATCACAGCTGGAGAAGTGAAAGGAATGATGCATCGTTACAGTGTGTTAGTTTGCCCATTTTCATGCTGCAAATCAGTGAGATGTGAACATTTGACTATTCCCCTTTTACTTTCAATTTTCTCGACATCTAGATATTACTGTCTGGCCAGAAACGGTTAGATACACTGTCTGGCAGGATGTCATAAATACCTCAAGATGGAGTTAAAACATTTTCGCACTGAATGCGCCGTCAACCTATTGCGAGTTTTAATATTATTACTGTATTTAATTTCCCCTGCATTCTCGGAAGGAAGAACGCTGAGGTTTTATTGATAGTAATTCAATCTCTGAATATATTATTTCCATTGTTTTAAGTCTAAAACTGAATGCTAATTGTATTTGAGATTCTGCATTAACCCCCTCCTCTCACAGAGGCGATAAAATCAAAATGGCAGAGTTGGGGGTCAGAAGGGCTGTTCATTTGCAATACCATTCGCATTGCAGCATCTGGCTGATCCTTGCAACGACACCAGGGGTTGCAGGTGATTTCCAGACATGCCGCATTGGAACATCCCTTCAGTCTATGGGACGGCGCCCCCCTCCGCAAATCGAATTTTCATTGTCGGTGCAGTATCTGTGACCATACTGATCCACAGCAGGCGTGTCTGAATCGTGTCGCGAAGAGCAGCCCCCGGCATTGTAGTAATCTCTCACTGACTGGGTTTCATACAGACCCTCACACTGTCAGCGGGGAGGAATAACTTCAGCTATGTGACAGACTGGACAAGATGGCGTTGATTCCCAAAGAGCAGAGAAGGTTCAGTGAAAATTTGATAGAGATGCCCAAATTTATTTTCAATACATACGAGTGCCCTTAGTGGAAGAGCCAGCAGAGGACATGGGTTTAAAATGACTTACAAAAGTACTTGGGGAAAATGAGGAATATTTCCACATGGCAAGCTGTGATCAATTCCCAATAATACATTTAAATTTGGGATTTGGATAAATACAGGTAAGTAATGAGTTTCCATAACACAAATGCGTTTGACAAATTAGGGAACAGAATTTACCTTACATGGACTAAACAGGTTACAATGTGATCTCGATTGGGAGCTAGAGAACCAGTTCAAAGCTACTTTGGAAATTAACAAGAGGAAAAAGAGTTGTCTTGGAAAAGAAAATCTAGGAAAAAATGGTTTCCTTGTATCTTCCCTGCAGTAAACAGACACCTCGTTGTCTCTTAAGAATACAGTTTGTCATTTCACCATCATCGGCAAAAGAGATTAACAAACAATCACTTCTATTGACACTTGTACAGTGATACTTTGTAAAACAATGTAACATACGACCTTTCATATTTTTAGTTTGCAAAACAAAAATAAATTTAAGGTTATGAAAAAGACCTTTAATTTCTAAAATTCAATAGGAAAAGAACTGTTATTGTGAGTCTGCAACTCTCTACCCCCTAACCCATTTATCCCTATTGACAATTGTTTTTATAATGCGATTTTGCATAACGTGAGGTTTCTTAGGAATGCAACTATCGAGTTATACAGCAGAACTACCTTCATCTGACAAGGAACGAAAACTCCAGGGTTATAGGGGAAAAACATGTGAATGAGAATTATTGGATAGCTCTGTCATAGGGCTGACTGGCTCACTTCCACACAGTCAGATAATGAAACTAATAACAGGAAAGATAGAGGACAATTTATTCCACACCAGACATATCCAAATTGCATTAGGAAGCATTCATATTAGTTTATCTGCTTCAAATGCCTTCAACATGCACATTTAACTGAATCCCTGAACCTTAATTAATCAACCACATATCATGGGAGATTGTTGCATCCTTATAAAATAAATCGGGAAGGGTAGTGCATTGCAGCTGACGTTCATGATATTTATCCCAATGAGAACACTTGAGCCATACATAAATCGCCCAACAGATGCCTGGCACTGAACAGTTTATAAAACATTCTGGAATGCAGCACATGAAGGTGTGCTATAGTGAAGTGTTTAATAGATAATAACAATAGATGCCCTACATATACTAGGCACACATAGCCATTCCTGCCTTTGCTGCAGTTTAAAGACAGTAGCATCAATTTATTCAGATGCTGCCTGTCCCGCTGAGTTACTCCAGCATTTTGTGTCTACCTTTGATTTAAACCAGCATCTGCAGTTCTTTCTTACACTTAAGATTGATGAGGCAAAATATTTTCTGGCAGGTGGCCGAGCCTCTTAGTAACCCCTCAGTCAGTGAAGACAGAACCTTTCAATATTTTTAAGGCAGAGTTAGATAGTTCATTGATATCAATGTGGTGAAATGTTACAGAGAGTTGATGGGAATTTCAAGTGCTGATTACAATCTAATCAGCAATTATTTTATGAAAGGGAGGCAGTAGCTCAATGAGTTATCTTGCCATTGATTTGCTGATGAGTAAATTTCTGGGCAATAACATTGTCAAGTTCACTTAGATATAGGAGATTTAATTGGAAAGTGCAGAATTTATTTTGCAAGGTTTCTCACTGAACTGGCCTAATTAGTGATTTGTAAAAAGCAAGTTTTATAAAAGATCATCTTTGAATTTCACTCATAAAACGAGCAGCTTTCAACTCCTGCCGAGATTAGAATTCACTGGGGAAGTTACAAGGTTGATGTACAACTCGTCAGAAATTGGCAGCTGCAGCACTGATTTATGGATGACCAACATTCTGCCCCGATCGAAGTCTCATTAAATCAGTGAGGAAAACAGTTTGAACCATTGATTTGCACAAAGAACTGAGCCAGCATTTAAATTGAAAGCATTGCGCTTTAAGGCTAATGCTTTCTGCACTGACCTTTGACAGGGAGGGCATATTATAAAAAATTAACACAATATTGAAAAGCTGTGACTTTCAGATATTCCCTTCCCCAGAAGTTCAGTTTCATTAATTATTTTGCATTTGTTAATGGGAAATTGTATTATTAGTGTAGCTGCTTTTCTTGCCCATTATTAGTTACTGTGATGCTATTAACATTCAACGATATTTTTGAATGAGACGTCAAATTATAGTTTGTCTGCTCCCCCATATGGACACAAAATATGCCATATCACAACTTGAAGGACCATTGGTTCTCTCCTGGACAATAATATATGGCCAGTGCCCTGGATAATATTTATCCCTTAACCACAGAGATAGATATTGGGCACTGGCCAAAATTATGCCAGCTTTCTGGGCATTTTTAAACTGCTATTTGTGGGAAGCTTGCTGTGTATAACTTGGTAGTCAGGTTCTAAACCCATCAATTATTGACCTAAGTGTTTCATTTTCTTTGAAGTTTGGGTATTTCTAGAATTTTCTGTTTTTAATTCAGATTTCCAGTATCTGCTTTTTTTTGTTGATTTTTACTGTAATACATCATCATCTTAGCATGTGGTATGGCTCAAATCCTGCAATTATGCCCGGGTATATGTGCAAAAGGCATGTGAATTACCAACATACCTTGAACATTGTTGATGCATCAGAATTGCTCCCTGCATCTAAGATCTTTGCCCTGCACTGCAATGGTTCTCCATACGTGGGCCGTGGATAACTCAATTACCAGCTAATACTGCCATCTAGTGTTCACTACTATACATTTCATTTTAGATGGGAATGTTTGCAAATACATTTCAAAAAGAGCACAAATCTAAAAAATGAATAAACTCCAGCCCAACAACTTCAAAGGCTCCTCGGCATCAATGAAGAAACAATTACTTTTCCCCATGTCAGGATGGTGTGTTGCTTGAAGGGAACATGGAGGCAGGGAGGATGTCCTGTTGTTAATGATAAATAATCCTGTGCATCAAATATACTGAAAATCTAATTAGAAAATGTTGGAAATAAGCAGTAGACCAATGAGCAATCATGGAGAGAGAAAAACATTCCGCTTTCTATTTATTGGTTAATCTGCATCTTCTGTACATCCATTTTATAAAAAACAGACCAATGTAAGAGCAAATATTTTTCTTAATGTGTGCATATAACACATACATTTTATTGGGAACTTTTGTATAAAACGATTAATATTCAAATATAGTGACATTATATTTACAAAGAACAACTGCATTTCTTTATCTAGTTGCAGACAATTATGCTTTATATTAGTTTTGTTTAGAGATACAGCTGGAAACAGGCCCTTAAGCCCAGCGAGTCCGCACTGACCATTGGTCACCCGTTCATATCAGTTCTATGTTATCTCATTTTCGCATCCTCTCCCTACACACTTGGGGCAATTTACAGGGGCCAAACCGGCACGTCTCCGGGGTGTGGGAGGAAACCGGAACACCTGGAGACAACCCACGCGGTCACATGGAGAATGTGCAAACACTACATAGACAGCAGCTGAGGTCAGGATCAAACCCAGGTATTTAGACTTCTTCAGACTGGAAAAGGGTCTCGACTTGAAACGTCATCTATTCCTTCTCTCCAGAGATGCTGCCTGTTCTGCTGAGTTACTCCACCATTTTGTGTCTACTCCCTCTGAAGATTAAACTATCACCCCAGAGGAATTTTTCAGCCTCCCTGTTCTCCACCTGTGAATGTTTAGAGACTGTGATTGGCTGTCTTAAAATGTTTTATGCATCAGTGGTTATAGACAGTATTTATTAGCATCATTGCACCAGCCAATGAGCTGTAGTAAGGATGGGATATTGCACATGAATAGTCTCACAGCAAACAGTCTCTTGTATTGCAGGCAAATTTGACCTACCCAGAAAAATAGAAGAAACAGAATGCAGCAACTTCTCCCAATAAAAGCAGGGAAATGTCTCCAGTTGAGGAGAGTGGCCCTACAAATGACATGCTTAAAAGTCACTGCCAGCAGTGCTTAGTTAATAGAGAAATTACCTAATCATTTCCAGTATGGCTGGGAATATCACTTAAAGATACAGAGCCATCTTAAAACTCACTCCATCACCCATTCCAATGCATGACAGTGGTAACAAATAATTGTTTCTTTTAAATGCAAAAAAAAACTGCAAAAGTTAGTACTGGAAATGATTAGGTATTTTTTCTATTAAAGTCGATGAGTTATCACTTGGGAATGCCATGTATCTGCTGAAGAGCAGCGTTGTACTCTCCGGTGCCTGCAGGCTGACAGGGATAGTGCTTATGAGGGATAGTGCTTATGACTGGAAGCCGGGCAGTTGCAGGAACCTGGACATTCTATGCAACGATGATTTGGAGGTGTCTGGTTCACTGCTTCGCCTGTGAGGGACATCTTGCTGTGTCCTTTTCCGCGCAAGCTCTTCCTCCAGGATCTGCACAGATAGAACAACCACAGTCAGCTTCAGTGAAGGACAAGAACTGATCAATAGTGTCATTCAGCTCCTCAAGCCTGTTCTAATAGTCAGTGACATTTTGGCCAAACAGTAACCCATATATGGACAGGACGACGTGTACATAGACCATAGCCCATCAAGTCTACTCCACCATTCAATCATGACTGATCTATCTCTTCCTCTTAACCCCATTCTCCAGTCTTCTCCCATAACCCTTGACACCCGTACTTATCAAGAATCTATCCATCTCTGCCTTAAAAATATCCATTGACGGCCTCCACAGCATCTGTGGCAAAGAATTCCACAGATTCACCACCCTCTAACGAAATTCCTCCTCCTAAAAGTGATGATTTAAAGAGGGAGTCTTAGATTATCATTCCATTTGAACAAAGACCTCTTGGGCCATCATTAGATCAAGAATGAGGCTTTTCATAAAATAGCATAATTCGACAACGGTTGAGACTAAGACATATAAACAAAAGAAAAATTGTACTCAATATTGAATTTTGTCTGCCTACCCTTTTTGTAAACTATTATTTGCAGTCCCTTGTTTCTCTATTGAATTCTACAACTTCAGCAACTTAATTTCTCAATCTGCATCAGACATCCATTGCATTAGTTGTTTGGTGTGAGAATGAAGAACCAAAGAATGGCTTTTTGCAGAATGGAGGTTTGAAGTGGGATCCAGCAGCAATCTCCAACCCAAAAGCTGTATCCCTCCTTTCAACATTTACCTCTTTGCGAGACGTAAGACGGTCATTCCATTCCTTCAGTTCCATCGTGTGTTCCTCATCAAGTGCCGTTAGTTTTTCTTTCTCACAATCCACCAGAAGATGCAACTTCTCATTCTGGTAAGACACAAAATAGTGTAGTATCTCAACATTTATCTGGTTCACTTAGAACTTTAATTTAAATGTGGTTAATTTTTCTGAAAAGTTAGGAATCAGTAGTTTATACTTCTATCCTTCTTGACCATGGGTTAGATTCTAATGCCACTGAGCTCCCGAATTCCAAATGCCAACAGTGTCAACAGTTTGGTAACTTTTAATTTGCAATTCAAGTATTGAAACACAAAAGCTCTCCAAAAGATGCAGCCACCAATGATTTGTCACTGCCAAGACTAGTAACTATCCTTCAAGCAATAATATCTGTCTTGAAACAGTGCAGTCCTGGCAGTGAAGCTATTTAGATGCTTAATGCTTTTAGATAAGGAGTTCAAGAATGTTGGTACAGTGACAATGAAAGAACTTCAAAATACTATTCAGAAAATTAAAATCATGAAAGGCTTTAACCATATAACCATATAACAATTACAGCACGGAAACAGGCCATCTCGGCCCTACAAGTCCGTGCCGAACAATTTTTTTCCCTTAGTCCCACCTGCCTGCACTCATACCATAACCCTCCATTCCCTTCTCATCCATATGCCTATCCAATTTATTCTTAAATGATACCAACGAACCTGCCGCCACCACTTCCACTGGAAGCTCATTCCACACCGCTACCACTCTCTGAGTAAAGAAGTTCCCCCTCATGTTACCCCTAAACTTCTGTCCCTTAATTCTGAAGTCATGTCCTCTTGTTTGAATCTTCCCTATTCTCAAAGGGAAAAGCTTGATCACATCAACTCTGTCTATCCCTCTCATCATTTTAAAGACCTCTATCAAGTCCCCCCTTAACCTTCTGCGCTCCAGAGAATAAAGACCTAACTTATTCAACCTATCTCTGTAACTTAGTTGTTGAAACCCAGGCAACATTCTAATAAATTCTAGCTTATATGGTTCTTATATGGTTATGTAAACCTGTGTAAAATTGTGTACAGGAGGGTGTTCCTATTCTGACAGATTCTTTATCCATTTGCTTTTCTCAGTCACACTTTGCCTCCCTCCCCTTCTTATCCCGCACCACATCTGCTTCAGTCTCTATCTGACTGAAGTGCAGGACCTGGAAGAGAAGTAGATGTGAAGATGCTGCAAGCCTCTGGCCAGACCTAGCCAGGAGGTATAGATAAATCAGCAAGGTGGTGAGCTACCTGGAGCTGCTGTAGTTCTATATAGTTGTTCTCACACTGCTTCAACCGATCCTTGACATGAGCTTCATGTATTTGCTGCTGGTGCTGCTTTTCTGCTTTCTGTCGAGCTTCTTCCTGGGCCATGAACTGGAGAGAAATCACCACCATTAACTAACAATGCTTTTAGTTCAGCGACATCAGCAAGGGAATCAAGGGAATCAACATCTTATGGGTAATCTCCAACTGTAGATTTCATGTTCATAAGTTATAGGAGCATAATTAGGCCATTCGACCCATCAAGTCTGCTCTGCCATTCAATCATGGCTGATCGATCCTTCTCTCTCAACCATATTCTCCTGCCTTCTCCCCATAACCCCTGTTCATGACAATTGTATTCACATTATAAGGCATATGACTGCAAAGTGGACTGAATAACCTGTTTGATGAGCTCTCTTTGCTCCACGGAGCCAATTGCTCGGTTCTTCAGGCTCTGTTTGAACATATTCAGTCTGGTCTTGGCTTCGTTGCGTTGCATTTTTGGCAGCCGAGCCCGCTCCTGTGCTTGCTGGCTCTTCAAATCTTCCATGAGGCAGTGGTGATCGTGGGACATTCTCTCCTTGTTCTGTGAAAAGGATGGAGAAAACAGCTTATTACACAGAGAAATTTAACATTATGAAAATTAAGAAAAGCTTGATAATATAACAGTACAGCACAGCAACAGGCCCTTCGGCCCACAATGTTTGTGCTGAACATGATGCCAAATTAAGCAGATCTCATCTGCCTGTACAAGATCCATATTCCTCTATTCCATGTGCCTATTTAAAAGCCTCATAAACACCACTATCGTATCTGCCTCCACCACCATCCCGGGCAGCGCGTCCCATGCCCCCAATACTCTCTGTGTAAAATAAACATGCCCCACACATCCTCCATTAAACCTCACGCCCCCTCACCTTATTACTATGTCCTCTAGTTTTGAACATCTCCACCCTGGGAAAAAAGATTCTGACAGTCTACCCCAGCTATGCCTCTCATAATTTTCTACACTTTTATCAAGTCACCACTGAACCTCCGACAACCATCCCTTCATTTTGATGTCTTCAACCATTTTTGTTATCTGCATGGGCGGCATAGAAACATAGAAAATAGGTGCAGGAGTAGGCCATTCGGCCCTTCGAGCCTGCACCGCCATTCGATATGATCATGGCTGATCATCCAACTCAGTATCCTGTACCTGCCTTCTCTCCATACCCCCTGATCCCTTTAGCCACAAGGGCCACATCTAACTCCCTCTTAAATATAGCCAATGAACTCGCCTCAACTATCTTCTGCGGGAGAGAATTCCACAGATTCACCACTCTCTGTGTGAAAAAAGTTTTCCTCATCTCGGTCCTAAAAGATTTCCCCTTTATCCTTAAACTGTGACCCCTTGTTCTGGACTTCCCCAACATCGGGAACAATCTTCCTGCATCTAGCCTGTCCAACCCCTGAAGAATGTTGTAAGTTTCTATAAGATGCATGAAATTCCAGTTCCAAGGAAACCTAATTTCCTTTCTGGTCTGGTCATAATAGGAATAGAAGAGATGGGGCATGAGGAGATCATTCAACTCCTCATGCCCATCTGCCATTTACATATTCCTGCTGTGAGCACATGTGGTTCCCCCAGGAGCACTGCTCCATCGTTCAGTCAGATCATGGGTGACTCTTTTACCTCAGAGCCATTTCCTTCCAACACTTGTCTGAAGAAGGGTTTCGGCCCGAAGCGTCGCCTATTTCCTTCGCTCCATAGATGCTGCTGCACCCGCTGAGTTTCCCCAGCAATTTTGTGTTCCTTCCAACACTTATTGTTTTGACATTGGCAGCCATTCAGGTTTAAACTGATCAATTAACACGCGCAGGCACATACGCACACACACACAAACACACATGAACACACACACACGCGCACACACACAAGCAAAATGCACTGCATGTTGAAAACAAATAAAATGAAGAGAATGTTGGAAATATCATTTGTCATGTAGGCTCTCTTTCATGCCCTTTTCCTTTCCTTTCTCCCCCATATGCACAACTCTCCCCTCATCTCCTGCCCCTCCTCCCAAAAGTTTAAAATCTTGAACCTCTTAGGGTTTTGACAAGATATGATCAACTGAAATATTAATTTATTTTCTCTCTCGACATGCATTACTTGACATGTTGAGAAACTCCAGAATGTTTAAGTGTTATCACTAAGACTCACAGACAAACACATGTACAGATATACATACTTAGGAAAGGTGACCTTAGCATGTAGATCTGCACCTTAGCATGCAGATTTTAAATGTGATTTTCACTCACCTTTTCATGTCTTTTCATCAGCTGTAGTCTCTGTAGTGAGAACTGCTCCTTCACCTGTTGCTTGAACAGGTAATATTTTTCATTGAGATGTCGCTGCTCAACATCCCAGACCACTCCTTCACGGTCTAATGTTGAGACCAGGGACCAAAGGTGTAACAAAAGACAACCAGTCAGTTAAATGGTGCCTTTGGCACGGCAACATTTTACAGTGTGGTTGAAAAAGTCACAAAATTGAGAGAGAGAAGTAATATTTTAGCCTTGATGTTTTAGATCTCTGTGGAGGTGGTGCTGATAGGGAAAGAAGGAGGATTTGCACTTCCAATGTTACGTGTAAAAAAAAAACAGAAACATTGGCAGATCAGTCAGCAGAAACAATTAGTGTTTCATGTCTGGAATCCTCTGTTGGAATGCAAAAGAGAGATAACAAGTTAGCTGAGAAGATGGGCAAGGGGTGGGTAGAGCAAAGAGAACATCTCTGGTACATTACTACATGAGTAATTGACGCAGTATGAATAGCAGTTAGGAACAGATTATGTGTTAGAAGGAACTGCAGATGCTGGTATACACCGAAGATAGGCCCAAAATGCTGGAGTAACTCAGTGGGACAGGCAGCATTTCTGGAGAGAAGTAACAGATTATGCTTCCTTATCTGTGTGATGTGCTGGAGGCCAGGTTATATAAATTGAAAAAGAAAAACTGAGCTGAAATGAAGTCAAACGGTAATAAGAAATTAGTTATCTTAAGTTGCAGAATTTGATATTGAATACTGAAGGCTACGATGTTGAGGTTGTGGTGGAAGATGAGGTGATGTCCTCACATTTAAGTGGGCCTTATTGCAGATGAAGATCAGCATGGGAGTGAGGTGAGGAACTCAGGCAGTTTGCAACAGGCAGTCCCAGTGAATCAAACGCACCTACTCATCGGAGCAATAACCCAATTTGAGTTAAGTCTCTCTCATGTACAGGCACCATGCTGTGAACACCAAATGCAATACACTGGACTGAAAGAAATCCAAGTGAATCAGTTCACCTGGAAAAAAGCTGTTTAGCCCTGGATGGTGGGAAGGGAGGAGGTGAAAGGACAAATGTTGTATATCTATGGGAAGATCAATAAAAAGCTCTGAAGTTCTATCATGCAATGTTGACTTGGCATCAGTCAAGGAAGAACTCATGGTTTCAAGGCCAAGTTGTATATTAATTTGTTAATGCAATGATGTTAAACCTCTGACAGGCAATATACGGTGGATTTACACATGGTCTGAATACAGTTAAACTGGAACTCTCACCTCTCTTAAGTTGTTGCACTTTCATCAGCCGCTCAAAATCAGTGGAGGCTATTTTTGACTTCCGCTGCTGAACAATCTTTTGTAAGGCCTCGTTGAGTTTCTGCTGTTGTTTCTGGATGAATTCCTGTTCCTGGGTGAGAAGGAAACATATCCCAAAGTGATTTAGGGTGTATTGTGATGTTAGTTACTGTCATAGAGTGGGGAAATAGTAACACAAAATGGGCACAATTATCGACTTTAAAGATTTCACACTTTAGGTTGTTAGTGAGAACAGAGCAAGGTTGAGGTGTGAAAAATAAACCGAATCACAGCATAAGCATGGTTAGAGAGAAAATTGTAAATCATAATCATGCTGAAGGGTCTTCGGATACAGAACGAACAACGCAATGTTCAGTGGATCTATACGCAGTAGAAAAGGGTGGTTGGGAACACATTCCGTCATGACTTTCAGAGGGGAAATGGATAAATATCCTGGATAAAACGTTTTCAAGGATGTGGAGGAAATGCAAGGGAATGGGAGTGACGGCATCACCACTTTGGAGCCTAAAACACTGATAAAGATCACAAAGTCTGTGCGCTGGATGCTGCAATCTTCGTCCACAATGACTACATTGGCAGTGGCCTTATCATGGTTTAGGACATGATCACGGCATGGGCCTGAATATGGCACAATACCCAATCATGGCACCCTCTAAGTTTTGGCATTGGACCTGTTCCTGGGAAGAGGCTCAAACATTAGCACAGAGACCTTATCCGATAATTGTCCCAAACATGGGGCCTGATGGCAGCATGGGGCGCTATCAGGTTGTTTCACACTAGGGAGGCCCCATTACACAACGATTTATTGCCACAACACTGATTTCCTCCCCAGCTCCATTGCCCAAGTCCCTCTCCATCTCCCACCCTCTCAGTCTTACTACGTCTCTCTACAGCCACCACTGAGAAACTATGATCGTGGGTTTCTGCTGCACCACTGTTTGTAGCATAATAAACTGGTAAATCTAAAAACAGAATATCCCTCATTAATGGAAATAACTCTTAATGTAACGGCAATGTGAGGATACAACAAAGCATCAGGAAATATAACAGTTTTAAAGGAACACCACACATACATACAATATTTAACAATACTGACCAAAAGCAGCATGAGAATTAGATAGCAACCATAGCTTATGTGGCTGCTGAATGTGGACACGTAAGTTATTCTCCATCACTTTTCAAGGAGAGACACTGGCGCTACAATTTCATAAAGTCAGACATCCCACAGTAGCAATTATTTTAGTGCTCCCAAAATGGATGAAATCCATTTCCGAGGCAAATTCAACATGCCTGGAAAGGTTTGAGGGGGCAATGACAAACTCACAGTACAGCTAGCCTAATTGATGTTGATGGCTGCTCATAGTATATCAAAACATAAATAAACTGTTTTTAAACACATCTTACTTGCTTCTTATCCTTCATTGTCCGGCGCTGTTTTGTTAACTCTTTTGCTTGTTCTGCTTTTAGCCGTTTTGCCTCGTTTTGCAATAGGTTTGTGTATTCCATTTCCAGCCGATCAATGGTTTGTCTACAGTTTCGCTCCATGTTCTCGATCTCCTGGTCATAGTATTGTTTCTTGTTCTACTCACAAATTAATGATACAGGTAATTTGCAGAGGTTTCCAGAACATTTTTATATGGTAATAAAGTATACACTGTACCATCATTTCCCTATTTGTTCCACAAATAATGACATTCTAAGGGCTGGCCCCATCAATATTAACTGTCCTCCCCTCTCCAAGTCTAATCAATAAAAGTGAATGTACTTAAAAGTTGATGTACTCTTGGGATTTTCCCTTGTCCCTTCCCTTCGTCAGCATCAATGGTGCAGAAGTGGAAATGGTTGAGAGATTCAAGTTCCTTGGCATTAATATTACCTATGATCTGTCATGGACCAACATCATTGACACGGCAGCCAACACATCTACTTCCTGAGGAGACTGAGGAAATTCGGCATGTCTCCAATGACTTATACAAATTGCTTCAGTATGCAAGAAACCATACTGTTGGGTTGCGTGACAGCTTTGTTTGGAAACAGCTCTGCTCAAGACTGCAAAAAAATTGTAGTTGTAGATGTAGCCCAGTCCATCACTCACACCAGACTTCCCACCATTAACTCAATCTACATGTCACGGATGCTGTCTCGGAAAAGCAGTTAACATAATCAAAGATTTGTCCAAAAATGGTCATTCCTCCTTCCTGTTCTTTTCCAACAACTTAGCCATCTGAATTTGAATGTCAGCATAACAATGTGGACTTTACCTTCCATTAATAAGCTGGAACCGGAAAAAATCCAAATCAGGTTCAGTAATGGTGATTACAAAATTATTGCATTGTTGTGATAACCCAGTTAGTTCACAAACCCACTTTAGGTGCTGGGAAGATGTATGTCAGAATGACAGTTATTTAACACCCTTGTGATGCACAAATATACAAGCAACTATAACATTGAAACAGGCTCTTGAACCCTAGTGATGCTGGCACCCATCTTCCATACAAGGAAATACTTCTAAACTGCTTTACTCATTTTGTTACCCCATCCTTTCACTCCTGATATAATACCATCCTTACCATCATTTCCAGTTCGATTTGTCGGAACATTTGCTCCCTCTGTTGCTGCAGCTTCAGGTCGAGCTGAGTTTGTGCTCGCTGTTCCTCCTTCTGCAGCAGTCGAAGTTCCCGGAGTTCCTGACGCCTGTAGAAAATCCCTCAGATCAACTAAGCCTCACGCATTTTAACACAGATCTATGTCTGACAGTGAGGGTGAGGAAACAGCCTCATGTGGGCGTGTGATACAGGGTCTTGTGTAGGTTGACTGGCTAATGCCATCCAAATCAGATAGGTGGCAGGAAATGAGTAATGATGTGAATTCTAACATTTCCTTCACTGATGAAAATCACTTCAAAATCCAAACAGAATTACAATTGTGGGATATGTGACACAGAACAGGCCATTCAGCCCAATCACCCTGTGCTAGTATTAATGCTCCATTCCAACCTCCTCTCATTCATTATCTTACTCTACGATTATCCCCCCCCTTTTAATTTCTCCCTCATACTCGTTAACATGTCCACATCACAGGATACCCATCACTAAACGAAAGAACAACGAGTGGACAAACAACAGCTTGTTGAATGAAATTCCAGATTTCCACCTCCCTTTGTGTGAAGAATTGCTTTCCGAGCTCATTCCTAAATCGCTTGGCTCTAATTTTAAGATTATGTTTGATTTTCCTCCTCCTCTGAGTCATGCAAGTGAAGGTGAACCACTGGATTTTGGGGAAACATAATAACCAAACCCGTCCTCCACACTCTCTGACATCTGAAGGTATGAGCGATGAGATAAATGATCTCAGTCAGAGGTGTAGGGTTCTAACTCTGGACGGTTTTGGAAAGAGGATGTGGGGAGGATAGGGATGGAGAGAAGAGTCCAATCGATGATGAAATGGGTGCAATTGGAATTGCAGTCAACTCTTACCTGGCTGACCGCATGTCCTGGTCTTTCTTGTCATCCTTGCCGACGACCTTCGATGTTGTGACACTGACTTCTACTCCATCTACCACAAACTTTCGGGTCTTCTTTAATGTCATTCGCTGTGCTGGTCTGGCCTGGAACACAAACAACACTCTGTTCCTCTCACCATAAATGTTGTGACAGGCTGAGAACATACAGCACATGTTATTTAGGATGCCTCCAGTCCATAATAATTAGCTTTGCATTAACCATTTAAGCTCTATGTATTTAGTGGTCTGCTATGTTCTGCACTTGCTTTCTCTCTCTTGTGAAGTGTGTTGCACTGAACCCGAGCAATAGACTGCAATGTTAAGAATGAAATAGTCAAATCAGAATATTACGTACCCCTTCTTCATACTCTTCAAACTGCCCCTGGAAATAAACAAATGAACGGCATTCAAGATGTCACCAAATAGTGCATAAAAAGACAATATACGGTTAAAAATGTGATTTAAGAAATTAAAATGTAATAAATTGAGGTACCTGTTTATGAAATACATCTTCAGTGCAAGGATCTGATTCAACATCTTCAATGGCACGTTGAACTCTCCTTTCTCCAACCTCACCCTCCAGTGATTGCTGATCTAAAGGTAGTCCGACGTCAAAAGAATGACATGTTGTACTCTCCACTTCTTGCAGCCTTATGGTTTTTGTGCAAATGTCTGGCTCTGTAATCTTAAAAAATAAAAGCAAATTATTTATTTTTTTGTATTATTTATTGTTACTTTTAAGTTAATTTGCTGCCTTTCTGGTCGAAAAAGGTTGGGCCGGGTCTGAAGAAGGGTCTCGACCCGAAATGTTACCCATTCCTTTTCTTCAGAGATGCTGATTGTCCCGCTGAGTGACTCCAGCATTTTGTGGAGCAACATTTACCTATAGCAACATTGACCATGTTCAAAGTAAATCATACAAAATCTGAAATCGAGAAAGGTGCAATGGAAAAGCATTTTCTATCTATTTTCTTTCAAACGGCTAAGAACAAAAACTGATCTAGTGGATATTAGCTGTTTCCATGAGAAAATATGTAGCCTGGCATTAATTTGTAAACTCTACCTTATTTTGAGGAACTGTGGATGTATCATTGTCCTGGTCACCAGCAGCATCTTGAACAGATGTTCCTGACACATGATTGCCGTCTATCTGTTCTTTCTGGCTGTGCACCTCCTGTCCTCTCTGGTTTCCACATGGTTCTTCCTTCTTCTTCCCAATGTCACCATTTGCAAAGCATTTCTCTAAAAGTTCACCTGGAGGTTTCAGCTTTTCAGAGGTGTCACGTCCATCTGCAAATTGAGCAGAACCTTCTCTGGTGAAAGAACTATCTCCGTGCGGTTGGGGTAGTGTGACATCTAGCTTGTGATCTGTAGCGTTACTGACCTCACAAACCCTTTCATCTGCTACTATCAGGTCGATCAGTTCATTAACAACACAGATTGCTATGGCAACAGTATCATTTATTTCCTTTTCTTCTACTAGACAGGTAACTTTCAGCAGTGTGTTGTCCTTGCCGACTGCTTGAGTAGTGTTAGCTGTATTTCCAGCAGTGTGTGGTGCTACAGATTCTTCACGTTCTAATTTTTGCTTATGTTCTTCAGTCTTGCGGCTTTCTTTATTAGTGTGTAGAACCTCTGTTCTCTCTGTTAATGGCTTTGTTTTATTCATTTCTGGAAATGTTATCAAGTGGTTTTCTGACTCTTCGCACTGCATTGAATTTACAGAAAATGGCCTCTCACAAGCAGGTTCGCCATTCAGCCTTTCTGACTGGTTTGTTGACTCGCCATTTAAAATCACAAAGTTGTATGCTATTTCCTTTGACTCTAACTCTGTGCTCCTGGATAGTGATAACCTTGAGTTTTCATCGACCTTTATTATATTTTCTGATATCTGTGCAGCACCATTATTAACAGGATAATCAATAGTTGAAAAAGATTGAGAAATTGTCTTATTTTTCTGAAGATCCTGCTTATTTTCTGTGCACAGTTTGGAAGTATCCATTACTTCCACGTCAGAAGAAGTCTCACATTTCATATCACAAGTCTTGTGATCCTTCACTACAGATGCATCAACCTCTACGGCTCCCAGAGAATGGACGGCAATTTCTTGCTCTGCTGACTCAGCATTGGTTTCTTCAAATGTTTGACCTGTTTCTGCTTCTGCTGGGCTCTCCTCTGGAAGCACAATATTTTGTTCCAGTATTGTGGAATCTTCCATTTCTACAAGCTTTGCAATTGATTCTGTGTTTCCAGTTGATGTGTCGCCCAGTGTCCTGAGCACTTCAATCCCAGCCTCTCCAAATGGTGGCACAACTTCAGTTTCTGTCGGGCCCTCTTTACTCAAAGTTGATGCATCAGTGGATTCTGACCCTATCTTCTCATTGATTATCCTAATCTCATCTGTTGTTGTGACACTGGGCATCGTCGGACTACAGTCTTCACACATGGAATGTACCTGCTCTTTCACATCAGTCTCCAGGTCTTTGTTCTCCACAGGTTCACATTCGTCAGTAATAGTTTCTGGTTGATCATTATTTTGTTCCTTTTCACTTATGTTGCCATTATTTTCCTCTGGTTGTATCTCTGTTGGCTCTTCCAAATGTATCAGGAGCTCATTCTTTGTGATTTCCTCACCTCTATTAACATTGACCACCAGGTTAGATCTTGCATTTGGTGTTTCTAAATGAATCCCCTCATCTACCACTGTCAGTTGCTGTTGTTTAAATGCTTTGCAATCCACAACTACGTCCACTCCCTTGCTATCATCCGAGTTCTCTGTTGATTCAGTAGCTTTGCTTTTATCTTCTTCTGCACTGCTAAAGTCTGCAGTGACACCATGGCCAACATGTCCAACACCGTTTGGCTCTTCCTCCAACAAAGCCTTGGTGAATTTGATTGACTGTTCCTCCTCCTCATTCAGCGTATTACTGGAACCGTGATCATCTGTAGAGATCTGACAGAAAAATAAAGTCAGCACACCACTTGAAGAAGTAGGAACCACATTCCTGCAAATGCCATTTAACACAGCCATTAACATCTGGAACATTACCCAAACCCATGGCTGGGTGCCATGTAATAGAAAACTACTGGGTGACTTCAAGATTAAATTTAGCGTTCTATGTTTTTGTTTTGTGAAGAGAGAAAAGGACAATTGAGTTTATGGTGTTGGTGGTAGTTTAATGAGAACTGTATATTGAAGCTGATAAAGTGGTTGGATTTTGGACTATTTTGGGGCCAGAGATCTGTGATGGCTTTTGCCATAGTTACAGCGCAAGGGTCACATCGAAAGGTACCACTTCCCTACTGTTGGGCGATAAATAGAAAACAGCTGCCACCAATCACTCTTGGACACTTGTTGGCATCCAAGTTTGGAACATGTTGAACTTGAGTCTGGTCTCCTGAATGGCCTTGTGGTTGTAGACACAAAGTCAGGAAAGGAAGATAAGGATACATATAATATTCCATTTGCAAGCTGGGAAATGGCTGTCTTTAGCCAGGAACACTCAAGAATAGATATAATATTCCATTTGCAAGCTGGGAAAGTGGCTGTCTTTAGCCAGGAACACTCAAGAATAGTACCTCCTGGTCTTCATCCTTTCCTTCTTCAATCTCCTCCATTACTTCTGCCTTGGCTTCGGCAATCAATTCTCTGATTGGTTTGTTGCTCGAAACGGAAGCCACAAATGGATGCTGAAAGAAAGACACGTTTTAATGGACAGAAGATCCAAGGAGCTGAAACCATCCAACTGCTCCACAGAATCCTTGACTATCATGGAGAAAGTAACAACCTTTAGATGCTTGCCCTTCACAGATAGCCACATGATCAGGGTAATTCACTATGTGGGACTTTTGTCAGTGTCAGATTTACAGCAATTATTGGGTGCAATGACTTGTGCTGAGAAATATCTCATAGCTTTCTTTAATCCCCAAGGAGCACGTCCATATTTATGCCCATGGTTTTATATTTCAGCTTTTCCTCTGTAACTTCTTATTTTACATCCCGTCTTTGCTCTGTTTCATGTTGTCTCTATTTCCAAGTGTGCTCTCTGTATGTACTGGCCTCATGACATTTTACTACAAATATTAATATTGGGTTATTATTGACACGTGTACTCAGATGCAGTGAAATGCTTCTGTTTGTATGATGACAATCACATCAGATAATACTATCCATGAATACAATCAGGTCATACACAAGTAAAAGTACTTTACTGGCAAGAGGCTATACCTGTATAAGGAAAATAGAAGATGTTATTGAGTTTTCATATCATGAAGCCACATGAAAAAGAAAGGAAGAGAGGGTCACATTAACAGAATGGGGGCATGTTTGCACGGAATGTAAATATTGGAATGGATTTTGCTCCCATTTTTGAGCTGCCAAATGTCACCATAAATTATTAACTTCCCTCTTATCTACTTCACAAAACAACTTAAATGGAGCAAAAAATAGAGTGCCTCACTAATGATATGCCTGGTTAGTTGCTGCATTAAATGTGGGGAAAGCAAGTGATTGAAAGAGTGAATAATTTACTGAAATTCTGTCAACTGAGGCCAGCAGGTCTGTGATCAGTGGTGAACATTTTGCCTGAAGAAAGTCAAGCTGTACAGGGTGGTGGACATGCACACATGTGGGGAATAGTAGGTGACTGTGTGACTCAACCCTATCAATAACAAACTCAAAGATAAAACATGGGAACAACAAAAATCTAGTGATCACCTGCAGAAGCTGCTTCACGCACCATCGAACATCTGCATTTTTATTCAAAGCTTTTCTTAAGAAGTCTTTAAAGTTTAACGACCTGAAAATTGAATAGTTGAGAGGTTAATTTTTAACGCATTCAGAAAGTGAGAAATTGGTAAGAAGCTGTCAATATTGCCCTTTTACACTGATGAAAATATATTCCTTCTCTCTATATAGTTTAACACTATCACTTTATATTAAAATTAATAATTCAGCAAGCTTGTAGCTCCAAAGGTGCCAGTGGCAGGTTTTCTGGATTATTGGATGTTATTTTTATAAATATTCTGATACATTTTTTTAATATAACACAAATGAACTCGGTAAGTTTAAAGGGATCCCAGCAGGAGACAGGGAACTGGGACCTGCTGAGTTGAAAGGCCGGATGGCAAACATCACCTGTTGAGCCAGATGCCAAAGTATCACAATTTCAAAATAGTCACATAACGGATTAATATAGTTTTACTGTATTAAATCCACTGCTGCTCGGAATTGTTACAGTGATAAAAGATGCAAGGGTTTGCAGTTACCATTGGGAGGGGAGTGCCAGAGTCGGAGGTGGAGCTTTTGTGATCTTGAGGAGAACCCTCATTGGGTTGAGTTCATGGTGAGGAGGTTCCATCTCAGCCAGCTCCAGGAGCGTAATTCCCAGAGACCAGACATCAGCCTTGTGATCGTATGGTGCATCTTTTGTGGTTTCACACAGGATCACTTCAGGAGCCATCCTAAATGACAGAAAGACAAATTGTGAGTGTAATATACTGCTTATGTTCATCATTGGCAACTCAGTGAAGAATCAGTTCTATTCAGTGAAGAACTCTCAGAATTCTTTGTTATTGCAACTCCATTGCAGACCAAGGATAGCCACAACCACACATACATGATGTGGGACTAGTGTAGATGGGTCATGTTGGTCGGTGTGGGCAAGTTGGGCCGAAGGTCCTGTTTCAATGCTCTGTAACTCTATGACTATGATGCAGGAAGCAGTGAATGTTATGTACATAAACCAAACTCCCTCAGAGAGGAATGGTGAATGCTTACGCAGTGATATACTGCAGTTTACTTATCCAGTGACACATGACATGGAAAATCCTGGAGCATGTATGATTCAAACTTCCTTCACTATTAATAATTTGTTTGAAGGTCATTAATGTGAGGCGGATTCATCAGAGATCAGGTAAATACTTCTGACCAGATAACAATTAGCACCAGCACAGGTTTACAATTATGTAGCACCCGCTACAGCCTCAGAGTGACGCAAACATTTAATGCAAACACGCCAATTTGAAAAACCAAGATTTCATAAACAAGTGTCAAGGGGTAGACAATTTGTTTCATTCAAGTTGGTGAGGGATGAATTTGTTCAGGAAGCCGTGAAGAACTTCTACATTCTTCTTCAAAATAGTGCGGTGAAATCTTGTCCTTGTACTCATTTAATTGTCGTCCTGGTAAGTTTTATTGTTTGTATAACTTGTTTACACCTAGCCCACAGCTAACAATGAACCGTTTACTTCATCGTCATTATTCTTTTGAATCTTTCATTCATTTGTTCTATATTTCGATACATCACCGTCTATATCTCTCTTTTCCCTAATCCCTGACTCTCGGTCTGAAGAAGGGTCTCAACCCAAAACGTCACTTATTCCTTTTCTCCAGAGATGTTATCTGACCCGCTGAGTTACTCCAGATTTTTTGTGGCTACTACTGTCAGCATGGTGGCTCTAATTATCTTGGTTGAAGGCAGATCTGAAATCTGAGCATTTGGTCACTATCCAGGGACTCTGCTGACAACAATGAGCAGTGCCTAGTTTTATATTCGAAAAGAGGCCACAGGAATCTTGATGGTTATCCCAAATTTTCAGGAGCAATGGGGAGGTAGCGACTTGGGGGAAATGGGGAGAAAGGAATAGAACCTACCAATAAGGTGTCCCAATAAATGATGTTCTCCGTTGGTTGGTCTGGGAATTGTTTGCCGACACTCCAAAATCAGCTGGGAAGGAGAAGAAAATAACGATAATTCAAACCTAATTTTCAGCGTAGTTAGCAGTTAAGTTTAGAGATATAGCGTGGAAACAGACCCTTTGGCCCACCGAGGCCATGCCAACCAGCAATCAATTGTGCACTAGTTCTATCCTACACACCAGGGGAACCTACAAACATTCAGGAATGTGGGAGGAAACCGGAGCACCTGGAGGAAACCCAAGTGGTCACAGGGAGAACTTACAAACTCCGTGCAGACAGCATCCAAAGTCAGAATCGAACCCGGGTTTCTGACGCGGTAACGCAACAATTTAAATGCTGCACCATTGTGCCACTGGTTAGCAAAGGTTACTAACCGAAGGCAACTAATTCTTTCCTTCACTGTGTTTTAAGTTAACCACATTCTGGGTCTATCAAGGTCAGACATTATTAAACAGGCACTTAGTTTAATGGGGAAATAGAACCAATTTTTCTTACCTAATTTAACGTCTCCCTCCAGAGTCAGAAGGACATTACCGGCTTTCAGGTCGCGGTGTATGATCTGGTTGGTGTGGAGATAGTCGAGTGCTTCAAGCATCTGCCTGCAGATAACACGAATCTGTGGCTCCGTCAGTCCTCGCTCCAACTCTGCACCGAACCAAACCAAGGTGAGACCAATAGTGGCCATTAATATTTCAACATAAATGAACGCCTGCCACTCATTGGAATCTTCCTCTCTAAATTTAGGCCAGATCAGAGTAGCAGTGTTACATCCTTACAACCGACTTCTGATGTCGTTTACTGCCATGCAACTGGTATCCCTGCCAAAGTTAAAGGTTTACGGTATCCTACCATATCTTTATTTCCCCTCTCCCCTGACTCTGTCTGAAGAAGGGTCTCGACCCAAAACGCCACCTATTCCATCTCTCCAGAGATGCTGTCTGTCCCGCTGAGTTATTGCAGTATTTTGTGTCCATCTGAGATCATGCCCAGTTTATGCTGTGAGCATCCCTAAATGGTGACATGACCACACAGTGGAACTGCCAATCCTATAACAGAGCCTATCTATGTTGCTGGTGCTTTATTCAATATGCAGAGCCCATGGAACTCTTTCCAGGAATCCGCCACGTTTAGGATTAGAAGGCATTAACTGGATGTTTGGGGGGGGGGGGGGGGGGGGGGGGAGGTGGGCGGCAAGATAATTAGATTTCATTTCTAACTTTACTCACCCAACATTATCGCATCTACGGAACCCCCAGCGCAAAACTCAGTTAGAATCTGCAACGTGAAAAAGTGGGATTAGGAGATTGGGGTGTATCACATTGCTCACATTTACATTACAATGCAAAGCTTGGGAAGCATGTGGAGCTCACTGCCTATTTTAAAGGCTGAAATAAATGTCGCATGCATGGAAATTAGGTGTTGGACCAGACCCCGATAGTTCTGTCCCCAATTGGTATTGTTGTTCACGGTCACCACATACCTGGTTGTGTGCATATGGATGGTCTACTTTGCTGGGTCTAAGAGCATTTGTAAGTCTAAGAGCATCTCTCAACTTGGTCTCTAACAGCACAGTGAGGAGGTCCTGTCCACTAACGCACTCTGGACAACCATTGGAAAACCTTCAAAGCCAGAGTTGGGTCTCTCCACATGTAGAACCTATAATTGAATATTAAATACCTTTGATCTTTTTGGGCAGTACAGTGGCACAGTGGTAGAGGTGCTGCCTTACAGCGCCAGAGATCCGGGTTCGATCCTCACAACGGGTGCTGTCTATATGGAGTTTGTACGTTCTCCCCGTGACCTGCGTGAGTGTTCCCTAGGTGCTCCGGTTTCCTCCTACACTCCAAAGATGTACAGATTTGTAGGCTAATTGGCTTGGAATAAATGTTAACAGTCCCTAGTGTGTGTAGGATAGGATTAGTGTGTGGGGATCGCTGGTTGGTGCGGACTCAGTGAGCCAAATGGCTTATTTCCACACTGTATCTCTAAAGTTAACTAAACTAAACCTGGCACAGAATCCAATGGGTAATTTCTCAGCAATATACTGTGGTGTCCTCACAAGACTGCGCTCTATGGGGAGACTAACAGCAGAATTAATTGTCAGATGTGGCCTGTTGAGTCTAACTCTCAGTAGAGCTAGAGTCATACCGCATGGGTACAGGCCCTTCATCCCAACTTGCCCATGCCAACTAACATGCCCCATCTACACTAGTCCCACACCTCCATTTGGGCCATATCCTTCTAAACCTATCCTATCCACATACCTGCCCAAATGTTTTTTAAACATTGTGATAGTACCAGTCTCAACTACCTCCTCTGACAGCTGATTCCATATGCCTACCATCCATAGTGAAAAACAAAAAATTGTCCCTCAGGTTCCTATTAAATCTTTCCCCGCTCACTTTAAACCTATGTGCTCTGATTCTTGATTCCCTTACTCTGGGTAAAAGACTGAACATTTACATTATCTATTCCTCTCATGATCTTAGAGACCTCTATAAGATCTTATACACCTCTATAAGATCACCAGCGCCAGAGACCCGGGTTCAATCCTACGGGTGCTGTCCGTACATTCTCCTTGTGACTGCGTGGGTTTACTCCGGGTGCTCCGGATTCCTCCCACATTCCAAAGACTTGCAGGTTTGTAAGTAAACTAGCTTCTGTAAAATGTGCCTTGTGTGTAAGATAGAACAAGTGTATGAGTGATTGGTGGGCAGCATGGACTAGGGCTTGTTTCCACACTGTATCTTTAAACTAAACTAAACTAAGAACCTGCATATTAAAACCATCCTAGTAGAGGGAAGAGCAGCCTGAGTTGCTGTCACAGAATGTGAACTTCTGAAGTTTCATGGAACAGAGTGTGATTGTCTTCTTTATTAAGTGTTGCTTCCTTGTATTGGATGCAACATAGTTAAAAGCCTGCCCTGTTTTTCTGCTAATATATCTGTTCTTCACCCATAATGGTTTGTTGTAGTCACTGGTAAGTGCACCAAATTAAATCTTGAAAGTGAAACAAAACTATGAATTGGCAGATCTCAGTGTTAGTGCTGGAGTATTTCTGATACTGTAAAAGCTGGTGCTTATCTACTTTAGGAAGCTGAGGCACCAGTAGCTTTTATTTTGTAGCTCTCTCTTCCATTTGTAACTCACCCAAAGGCTGTTGTCATAGTAGAAAGCATCGAGCAGCTTGACAATGTTGGGGTGATCACAGTAGCCCAGGATGCTAATTTCCACCATGTAATCTTCCAACTCTTCCTCATTCAAGGAGCTTATCACCTTGGCAGCTGCAACATTCCCAGTCGCCTTATTCAGTGCCTTTGAAGCAGAACATAAAATATAAGAAACATCACACTTTCAGCCACACAGTACCAAGCCAGTATTTCACGTGATATGCTGGGTGAACCACCAACCTCACAAACTAACACATCATTATTCAACATTTCCACCAGGTACAATGTGATTCCACCACCAGTCCAGTCTTCCCCACTCTCTCCAGATTTCCTTAGAGGTTCACTCATCCCTTATCACTCATCACCCTCTCACCCCATCCCCAACACCCCCCCCCCTCCCCTCCCCTCACCTCCATCCAGGGACCTAATCTGCCCTTCCAGGCGAGAAAGAAATTCACCTGCACTTCCTCCAACCTCATCCATTGCTCTTGTTTACAACCCAATTAAAAGCAAGATGAGACATCTAAACTAGTCCCATTAGGCTGAGCTTGGCCCATATCCCTCTAAACCTTTCCTATCCACCTTTTTAACAGAAATAACAGAATTTGCTTTCTCCATTCTCGATTTGTTATTACGATATTTTTTTAGGCTCATATAAATAAAAAGGTTTAAAAAAATATATGTTGATGAAATCGAGATCAAATTTATGGGGGTTTTTTTCATTGGTAGAACCTAACAGTGTAATTTAGTTTGCATATTGAGTAATAGAGGAATCTTCTCTAAAATGTTGGCAGACCAGGAGAGCGGGGAACTGACCTTGTCCCAGGACAGAAGCTACACCTGTTGTGTTGTGAACAACAGGCTGCAGTCAGCCTCTGCTTCTGGTGTTGCCCTTCCCGCAGGTGTGTGGGAGGAAGGTGTTTAGTTTAGAGATACAGCCAAAGATCTTAGAGAAAACCCATGCATGTCATGGGGAGAATGGACAAACTCCGTACAGACAGCACCCGTAGTCGGGATCGAACCCGGGTCTCTGGTGCTGTAAGGCAGCAACTCTACCGCTGCACCACTGAGCAGCCCTCTAATCACCACTCTGAAGTGGTGGCTGGGAGTGTTCACTCTCTACCGCTCTGAGCTTGGAATGAATCACACAGATGTGGACAAGGGGGTCACCATGCAAATCACAATTCCATGTAGCTTCAAATACTGCCTCAATTGACACTAGGCCAGAAAATCATATCTTCCTCGATGTCTCCACATCAGCACTTAGTTGCCATGCTTATTGCTTACTGTTTCAACTGCCCTTCCACACTCTAACTTAATGCCCACCGCACCTACTGAGGACCAATACCTGACATTGCCGTTGAACCTGTTGACAAGGCTGATGCTGTTGTGGTTTGGCGAATTGACCTCTACTTCACAGATGCAGAACATGAAACCTCATTACTTCCCCTGGGCCATGATGCCACCACAGAACGTCAGGCCATTGACTCCCACTCAGTCACTGGTCTCATTTCCTTTGAAGATCATCCCTCCACAGCCACCCACCCTACTCACCCCAAATCTGCACAGCCTACTTCTACTTTGTTCCAATGATCCACAAACAGGATTGTCCAGGTTCTCGAAGATAGACACAAAACGCTTGAGTAACTCAGGAGGACAGGCAGCATCTCTGGAGAGCAGGAATAGTTTTGGGTCGAGACCCTTTGTCTAGGTACTCGATTGGTTCACTCTTCTTATCCCAAATAACTCCTTTGAATCCCACTTTGCCTCTCTTTCCTTGCCTAGTTTCCTCCTACCTTCATCCACGATACTTCTTGATGCCCTTCACCATTTCAACATTTTCCAGTTGATTGACCCCACTCAACACGGGCACTTTCATAAGATCACCCCTCAGCCTCCTGCATTCCTAGGAATAAAATCCTAGTCTGTTCAACCACTCCTTACAGCTCAGGCCCTCAAATTGTGGTAAAATCCTCGTAAATTAACTCTGCACCCTTTCCAGCTTAACAACATCTTTTCTATAAGTGAGTGACATAAACATGGGCTCTTTGTGACTGAGGCAAACTGTGCAGCTTAGTATTGGCTGTCCACATCCAGTTCAACAATGCTACCTGCAGCACCTTCTGTGTACAATAGTTAGCTAAGAAGCAATCATAAATGAAGTACAGCAATTAACAATTGAACAAAAGTCAGAATCTGGCATTAACCCTTTCCTACACAGAGGCAACCAAGTGTTATTTTTGCTTTGGTACACAAAATTGCTGGGGAAACTCAGCGGGTGCAGCAGCATCTATGGAGCGAAAGAAATAGGCGACGTTTCGGGCCGAAACCCTTCTTCAGACTGGCTTTGTTTGTTAATGTGAGTAGGCGTGGAGAGGTGAAAGAAGAGACTTTTCCTGTTAGTTCCAATGACATTTTAAAGCTATGTTTATTTTTAGCATATTTTGATTCTGATTCTTAACCCACTCCCAAAACTAACTGCAACTAGGTCAGTGAGCTTTAAGAATTGAGTGTAAGTTGGCACACTCTCAATAGGGCAATCTTAAATTAAGGTAACTCGAGCGAGTGTCGGTATTAATGCCTAATGGGGAGAAGGTGCAAACAGGGAGTAAGAGACTATTTGGCACGCAGCTTACTCAGATTTAGTGTCTGAGCCCCACATAATGTGCCAGTAAGAAGTGTCGTGAGTTGAGCAGGTCGACCTTGATAGAACTGCTGAAACTCGGAAGTGGCTGTGGTTTTATTCTTTCTGACAAACATTTGACTGAATTCTTAGTTAACTAGTCAGAGATAAAGCATTTCTCTGCTGCTTGCTTATTTGGCATTTGCAATAAATTCCACTGGATAAACTGTACGTTTACACAGAGACACAAGATATTGCAGATAGTGGGATCCAAAGCAAACAAATTGCTGGAGAAACTTAGGGGATCTGTGGAGGGAATAGACAGGCAATGTTTTGGGCCGACTCAGTGGGTCAGACAGCATCTCTGGAGAAAGGAATAGGTGACTTTTCAGATCAAAACCCTTCTTCAGAACACCAGGTTCAATGAGGAAGGTGACAACGAGGCATACAATCCGTAAAATTAATCAGGAGGACAGTAAAGCTAGTTGGAGGACTGAGGTGGAACAGAGAAAGAGGGTTCACAAAAATGCTGGAGAAACTCAGCAGGTGCAGCAGCATCTATGGAGCGAAGGAAATAGGCAACCTTTCGAGCCGAAACCCTTCTTCAGACTGAAACGTCACCCATTCCTTCTCTCCAGAGATGCTGCCTGTCCCGCTGAGTTACTCTTAACATTTTGTGTCTATATTAGACATAATAAATTTGCCTTGATAATAATAATAATAATAGATTTTATTTAATGGGCGCCTTTCAGACATCTCAAGGACACCTTACATAGTAATCGGAATAAAAACATATAATCGGAATAGAACAAGTAAAAAATACATCACAGAGACACAAATTAAAAACAGAATTCAATCCAGATAGAAGATTGTCCGAAGATCAGAGAACAAAGGATGTTCTAGGACCTGCACCTGCTGAGTTTCTCCAGGTGTCCATCTTCTAGGACATCTCTGTCTGGTGAGTTTAGAACTAGAAGCCATTTTCTCACAGTGAAGGATTGCCCATTTTGGACTAAGATGAAGAATTATTTTGAAATCCAGAGAGATGTAACTCTTTGGAGTTCACCACCTCGGAGGCAGTCCTTGAGCAGATTCAAACCAAGATCGATGGGAAGTTGAAGGGAGCTGGGAGTGAAGAGAGGACCAGAAGTAGAGAAACCTCTCTGGGCATCAGTCTCAGGGGACTGGCTGATGGCTGACTCCTGCTGTGACCACTATGTGCGCTTGCCCCAGACATTTAATGAACAAGGTACATGGCCGAAGAAGTCAAGCACAAAGTCTGAAGAAGGGTCTCGACCCGAAACGTTACCTATGCCTGTTCTTCAGAGATGCTGCCCGACTCGCTGAGTTACACCAGGTTTTTGTGTCCATCTTCAATGTACATGGCTTCCTGAGCCTCCTAGACCTTCCATTAAATTAACTAGCCATTCAGCAGATAGGAGTATTTTTTCAGCCCAACACTATTCTTCGCCAATGGAACTATTTTAAAGCAGCCACTCACTCACCCACACAGACACCCGCTCATTGACAATGCCGCCGTGATGCTGAGGATGTGGTTTGGACTCCATTATCTTCAAGCGCAAGTGTGGCGCTTGTTCTGCCTTCTTACCTTGAACACTTTGCCAAAGGCTCCATCCCCCAGCTCCCCGACTATCCTCCACACGTCCTCGGGGTCCACTCCTCTCCTCAAGTTTTCAAACTGTTTCACCTTCTTTTTTTCTGGACCCAACTTGAAACGTTTCATGAAACTGAAGAAAGCCATTTGGACCTCGAGGTCGCCCCAGATCCGCCCCGGTGGAGGATCGAACCGAGAAGGAGACCTGGAGAGATTTCAGCAACAACCGAGGCAACTTGTGCGAAACATCTCTGGCAGGTACATCAACTCCATGGTTGCGTCCACTTCTGAATTTTCAACAAACCCAGCTGAAACCAGACATGTTTGGAGATAAATACATCAACAAAACATAGTCGTGAATCTCAAGCAGATATCCACTTGGAGGTGACAGAAAAATATCATCTCCGGGTCCTGACTGCGCGGTTTGCACGAGTGCTCTCAGCTCAGCGCCTGCACATTCGAGCCTGCGGCCGGAAGAGATCAATTCACATCGACATGCAACGAGCGACGCGTTTCTGACACACGGCGTTAAAATATACACAGACTAACACAGTTCTCCAGAATGGAACTTCACCCCCCCCCCCCCTCTAATGCACGTATTCAACCCCAAACAGCTCAACTTAAAACAAACTGGCAGCAATTCATATTCAACTAAATATATTTTAACGATAATAACAGGTTTCCCCCACCCCCTCCTTTAAGTTGTAATTACTGATGGCTCCGGTTGAGTTTGGCGTTCAAGGGTTTTCACACGAATCGGTCCCAAAGTGTAATTAATGTTCACAAAAGCTGGGCTTGTGTGTGCAAGGGGCGAGTTGGGTACACTTGGTTCAATGGTACTTTATTGTCACGTGTACAGTAAAATCCCTCTTTTGCATACAATAGACAATATGTGTTGGAGTAGGCCATTCGGCCCTTCGAGCCAGCACTGCCATTCAATGATCATCCACAATCAGTACCCCGTTCCTGCCTTCTCCCCATATCCATTGACTCCGCTATCTTTAAGAGCTCTATCCGGCTCTCTCTTGAAAGTATACAGTTCAATGGCAATCCTAATATATATTGGCACATGTAAGATAGTAAGATAGACCACACTGAGTATGCACACAAGAGTCCCCACGTTTTAGGCGGTCCCTTGTACCCTTCAAGTCCAAATTTTAAAAACATGTTAAAAAGAGTCTTAACTTTGAACCGCTGTTGTGAGCATCAGGTAACTCAAAGTTTAAAAGTTAAAACAATCTGCAGATGCTGGAAATCAGAAATAACAGCTGAAGATGCATGAAATATCAGCATCCTTATGGAGAGACAAACAGAATTTATGTTGGCCTCTAACTTTCACTGAACTGGGTGAAGTTCTAAGGCAGGTACACAAAATTGCTGGGGAAACTCGGCGGGTGCAGCAGCATCTATGGAGCGAAGGAAATAGGCGACGTTTCGGGCCGAAACCCTTCTTCTAAGGCAAATGTGTTTGAGGTTGAGATATAGGCTAGGGGTGGAGAGTTTGTATTATTGATTGAAAGATACAGCGTGGAAACTAGCACTTTGGCCCACCAAGTCCATGCTGACCATCGATCACCCAATCATACTACTTGTTATTGCACGTTTCATCCACTCCCTACACTCTTAAGGCATTTTGCATATTTTCCATTAATTTCTCCTGTACCGTCCGTCCATATCTCTTGTTCCTCTTTCCCGACTCTCATTCCGAAGAAGGGTCTTGACCCGAAACATCACCTATTCCTTTTCTCCAGCGATGCTACCTGTCCCACTGAGTTACTCTTTTTTTGTGTCTGCCTCCACTTTAATTTAACTGCACCAGCCTATTTACTTTCTTAGGCATCTGAGAATATCCAGCATGGTCACGAGGATTCTCTCAAACTTCCACAAGCATAAATAGTAACTTGGATAGGATATACCTTAGCCGGGTATGGAAGCTGCTGTGCTCTTGTCCATCAACAAGTGGTGAAGTCCATCACAGGCTTGTCACATGTCTTCTATGCAGTCCATCTCCTTGGTGTTTTATATCAAAAAGGCAGGAAGTATTTTCAATTATGCCTGATTTCATGGCATTCCCATTCTCTCTTATGGTTCTATTTGAGGTCCACACATGCTCTCAAATAAATGCAGTGAATATACCTTCTGAAATATACAGGACCTTCTGTGCAGGGTATATGCACAAAATATGCATATATGTGAACGTTTACAGATGAGAAATGTGAACATTTACAGGTGAGAAATGCACATATTAGATATATGCACAAAATATTCATAAATGCACATATCTAATATGTGATTTTCTCACCTGTAAACTTTCAAATTACATTTTTAAATCCAACTTAAAGATATGGGGTATGGGCACATGAAACAAACATCAGAGGGTTGTTAAATTTCTTTAATTTGACATTATACACACACCTGTCCAGGAAACTTCACAGTTAAATCAACTCTAAACAGAATAAAAAGCTGCATGAAGGTTTCACAGTACATCTCTCAAGTTTACTTTCTTATCAGATAAATTCAGTCAAAAGCAATGTCGTTTTTAAATGGAGACACAAAAGACTCCAATGCTGGAACCTTGAGCAAAAACAATCAAACTGCTGGAGGAATTCAGCAGGTCATGCAGCATATGTGCAGGGAATGGACAGATTAATGTTTGGGTCAGGACCCTTCTTCATGCTGATCTGTAAAAGTCTGAAAATAATTCTGACCTGCCCATTCCATCCACAGATGCTGCCTGACCCACAGCACTTTGTATTTTGCATGGTTTATTAAACTGGCCTGTAACCACCGAGAGGCTTGTTTAGAGGTGGTAGGACCAGACATAATGTGGTTCAACGGTGGCAACAGGCAGTGCTGTCACCCAAGTTAGGACCACCACACCCACTCATACAACAGCCCTTGAGCAAAGCAAAATTAACAACTGATTTAGCTTTTCCATGATTCAAGATATAAATTGTAGGATCATAATTCTTTCAGAATAGCACAGCAGATTCTAAAATGAACTCCTCCATCCTAAATGTCCAATTGGTGCTTTTATTTTGGGTGGTGGGGTAGAACAGCAAACCAAAGACTGAGGTTTGGACAGCAGCAGATCCAACAGTTCAATCAATCAACGACACTATCAGAGCACTTACATTTTATCCAGTCACGCTGTGCCTACATGTGGGAAATATTCAAAACATTCTTACTGAGATTCAACAACAGAACTTCAATTTGAGGCAAGTTACAGTAAAACTCAGATAATCCATGAACCAAATAGTTGGAAGATAGACATAAAGTGCTAGAGTAACTCAGCAGGTCAGGCAGCATCTCTAGAGAAAAAGGATGGGTGACGTTTCGGGTCGGAACCCATCTTAATAGGTTATAGGAGCAGAATCAGGCCATTCGGCCCATCGTCTACCCCGCCATTCAATCATGGCTGATCTATCTTTCCCTTTCAACCCCATTCTCCTGCCTTCTCTTCATTACCCCTGACACCCGTACCAATCAATTGGAAGTCTTCAGTTGGAAGTCACCTTGGTTTAACACTTTACTCTGCAGGTGAATTGGCTGCACTCCCTCTCAACACATTACGACCTAGAACTTTTTGTGTTGGATTATTAATAGAAATAACATTGATATTCCTGAGGTCGACAAAAATGCTGGAGAAACTCAGTGGGTGAGGCAGCATCTATGGAGCGAAGGAAATAGGCGACGTTTCGTGTCGAGACCATCAGTCTGAAGAAGGGTCTCGACCCGAAATGTGGCCTTCCTTCACTCCATAGATGCTGCTGCACCCGCTGAGTTTCTCCAGCATTTTTGTCTACCTTCGATTTTCCAGCATCTGCAGTTCCTTCTTAAACATTTGGTATTCCTGAGAATCTGCCAATCCAACACCAGAGTTATAAACACACAAGATTATCTGAGTTTTACTGCATGTATAAATAATAATCCTGGGATAGAAATCTTGGAGGGGGAATTCTAAACCTCGAGTGCCTCCACCCCACACCCATCTGCAGCTCTAGCTGCGACGATGCTTCAAGGCACAGGAAAAAGGGAAGACACTCCTGTAATACTGCTCGATGCTTGGCATCTTTCCTGCTACCTCTTACCAGTCTGCTCCTCATTAACCTTCATTGAAATAGGTTTGAGCCAAAAAGGAAACAGTGAATGGACGAATCAAAGAACATTGGGTGCAAGCAGAATCTGCTGGTGCGACTGCCGGAGACAAACTGTGCAGCTCAGGCTGGGGGAAGGACTGGTCCAAGAACAACCAGAACATGGCAGAGAGAGGCGTTTATTAATATCTTGTAAAATGCAGTGCTATTTCCTGTCTACTATAGTGTACAATATCTTATACCACACATATTATTGGTGTGGCAGCATTTACATGACATTCTTCAATCAGGCCTTGTATTTACCACATTTCCTGTGTACACTCTGCTCAGGAAATAACTGATGTGTGCCTGAGAGGCATAAGTTATTGTGCATTTAATGCCACTTTATTGACGTCAGTTATTTATGAAAAGTTCATAGTTATCAGAACTGCTGTCAAGTTCTTTTGTTAATTTTTTGTAAATGCAGCTGATATGTTTGTCCAGGCTATTACACAAATTCCTAAAGCTACAATGAAAATTAACTTTGCTTCTCCCTCCACAGATGCCTGCCTGACTTGCCGAGTTTTTCCAGCATTCTCTATTGTATTATAAGTATATTTTCTTGTCTGACTCCATTATTGTTAACCTTGAGCTAACATCCTTGCCCTGTTAGGGGGGGCAGGTGCAGTGCCAAGTTTGTGTTCAGTTACATATCATACTGAGGCAATGACTTTGTTGGGGTCACTCTCTGACCTAGGCGAGTCTGGAAGTAACTTCTCTTGATGGCAGAGATCAGTAGTCTTTATATTTCCACAATGCAGCTGAGTTTAAGGTTGTTGATCTCTCTACTTAATGCACCCTTGCTACAACCTTTAACTTCAACCTGGTTCAGGGTCTTTACAGAACGCAAAATGCTGTGGCAGCTTTCACTTACACTCTATAAAGCAAAGATGGTGACAAAACAATTTCACATATGCACTGCCATTTGCAAACTAAACTGGTTTAGTTAACAGATGAAAAATGTCACAGACACATTTACAACAGCAAAAAAAGTTATTGAATAACATTATGATCATCAAAGCCACAGCACAAATTAACAGGGTGACAGTGAAAATATCATCTGCTTCACGAGTCTGCTCCCACCCTTACCCTCATGGGTGGCGACAGAGACTGCAGGGGTACAGCAACACACAGATTGACTTTGGAGCAACTAGTCACTCTTAGCCAGCCCCATCGATTTGGAGACAGGGGGTGAGAAGAGTGGAGAGGAAGAAAGAGAGAGAGGAATCAGCCAATTGTGCTGGTGGAGAGGGTGAAAAGGTAGAGGAAAAAGCAGGCAGCGGATGGGAAAATAGGAAAGGGGACATGGGAAGGAGGGAAGTTTCTCAGGCTGCAGATTCTGCTCACCACCCAACATTAGGTGACAAAGTGACCAGGCATTGGTAACAGAACATAGACACAAAAAGCTGGAGTAACTCAGTGGATAGTCTAGTACGTAACCGTGCTACCTCAGCAAGAGTCAGTGTCTAGATGAAATTATAGCAATTAAATTCTAGTCTACCGCCCCAGAATGATTTTCACTGTACAGCATGTGCGTTGTGAAATGTAGTGCGAACTCTGCCGAGAGGTCGTAACCCCACCCTAGCTGTGCTTCCTGTTCCTGGACAACTGTTCTCCTTTGCCACCGGCCTGCAGCAGCAGCTGAGGCCACCCTGCCTTTGCTCTGAAGCCTAGGGTCCACAGCTG